>NW_023396770.1:2593986-2869135 GCF_011125445.2 Fundulus heteroclitus
ACGTTCAATGAAGACTCTGTGCTGCCATGCTAGCATGTCCGAATCTAATTTAGAACACTGTGTGGTCACTCTGCGAGAAAGATGCTGTGTTTACCAAAAAAATCTAGTACTCCAACTTGTCTTTGATCAAAGCTGTTGCAAAAGGAAATTTATTTACTCGATTACACAAGTAAAAGAGACTTACTTGGGCTCAAGGAATTTTCATCATTACTTTCACTTTGTCCGGTGCCCTCAGCTGGCTAGGTTATTGCTAACTTGCTAGGCTAGCGCCTGCTAAAAGCTCCATATGAAACAGCACAACAAGCTTTTATTCACACTTACCAGTCTGAAAATGCCGTCAACACACACGTATCCGCATACGGTTTGGAAAGTGAGCTTTGGTCTTCGCACGGCTGCCATGCAGAGTACATTGGGAATCTATTTGTTAGATCACAGATCCGAGCTCCTCGGTTTTTGATTCCATGCTGGTTAACTTACAAATCTCTATCCACTGTTCTTTTTCCCAAAACGGTCATGTGAATGAGTGGTACAGGTTATGACAAAGCCGCTTTTTGAGACGGTTTCAGCTTTTTTAAAAGCTAGAAAACAAAGACAGCGTTTGTGGATGAAGGCTATATAAACATGGAGAAGCCAGTTTCCGGATGCACAGGTATCCCACAACGCCGTGCGGCTTTCTGTGTCATGCTTTGAAGCCCCGATATATCTTTGGTCTTTGACAACGGTTCACCCTGCACTTTTGGACATGTGCAACACAGACTCTGTGGCGCAATGGTAGCGCGTCTGACTCCAGATCAGAAGGTTGCGTGTTCAAATCACGTCAGGGTCAAAGAAATCATCACTCTTTGTGGATGACAATGTGTTTCTCAAGTAGTCTGAGCTGAAGCTTGTTCTATGTAAAAGCAATGGGAGTAGCTGGCTCCTCCTAACGAAATAACATTTGCTTTTAATCATTCAAAAATCAATGTAGGCTCTACACTTTTACAATAATTGACCTTCTAAACTTAAGCTACAACCACCACCTTAGTATGTACACAGCCAGCTCTTTTAAACCAAGCAATACAGTCTTTTTGTTGAGGCCACTTAAAATGTACTGACTTCTTGCTTTTATGACAGATTCTGTACATTTTACACCCATTATCTCAACTTCAAGAACCAACAACGTTCAATGAAGACTCTGTGCTGCCATGCTAGCATGTCCGAATCTAATTTAGAACACTGTGTGGTCACTCTGCGAGAAAGATGCTGTGTTTACCAAAAAATCTAGTACTCCAACTTGTCTTTGATCAAAGCTGTTGCAAAAGGAAATTTATTTACTCGATCACACAAATAAAAGAGACTTACTTGGGCTCAAGGAATTTTCATCATTACTTTCACTTTGTCCGGTGCCCTCAGCTGGCTAGGTTATTGCTAACTTGCTAGGCTAGCGCCTGCTAAAAGCTAAATATGAAACAGCACAACAAGCTTTTATTCACACTTACCACTCTGAAAATGCCAGTCAACACACACGTATCCGCATACGGTTTGGAAAGTGAGCTTTGGTCTTCGCACGGCTGCCATGCAGAGTACATTGGGAATCTATTTGTTAGATCACAGATCCGAGCTCCTCGGTTTTGATTCCATGCTGGTTAACTTACAAATCTCTATCCACTGTTCTTTTTCCCAAAACGGTCATGTGAATGAGTGGTACAGGTTTTTACAAAGCCCCTTTTTGAGACGGTTTCAGCTTTTTAAAAGCAGAAAACAAAGACAGCGTTGTGGATGAAGGCTATATAAACATGCAGAAGCCAGTTTCCGGATGCACAGGTATCCCACAACGCCGTGCGGTTTCTGTGTCATGCTTTGAAGCCCCGATATATCTTTGGTCTTTGACAACGGTTCACCCTGCACTTTTGGACAAGTGCAACACAGACTCTGTGGCGCAATGGTAGCGCGTCTGACTCCAGATCAGAAGGTTGCGTGTTCAAATCACGTCAGGGTCAAAGAAATCATCACTCTTTGTGGATGACAATGTGTTTCTCAAGTAGTCTGAGCTGAAGCTTGTTCTGTGTGAAAACAATGGGAGTAGCTGGCTCCTCCAAACGAAATAAACATTTGTTTTTAATCATTCAAAAAAATCAATGTAGGCTCTACACTTTTACAATAATTGACCTTCTAAACTTAAGCTACAACCACCACCTTAGTATGTACACAGCCAGCTCTTTTAAACCAAGCAACACAGTCTTTTTGTTGAGGCCACTTAAAATTTACTGACTTCTTGCTTTTATGACAGATTCTGTACATTTTACACCAACATTATCTCAACTTCAAGAACCAACAATGTTCAATGAAGACTCTGTGCTGCCATGCTAGCATGTCCGAATCTAATTTAGAACACTGTGTGGTCACTCTGCGAGAAAGATGCTGTGTTTACCAAAAAATCTAGTACTCTAACTTGTCTTTGATCAAAGCTGTTGCAAAAGGAAATTTATTTACTCGATTACACAAGTAAAAGAGACTTACTTGGGCTCAAGGAATTTTCATCATTACTTTCACTTTGTCCGGTGCCCTCAGCTGGCTAGGGTTATTGCTAACTTGCTAGGCTAGCGCCTGCTAAAAGCTCCATATGAAACAGCACAAACAAGCTTTTATTCACACTTACCAGTCTGAAAATGCCGTCAACACACACGTATCCGCATACGGTTTGGAAAGTGAGCTTTGGTCTTCGCACGGCTGCCATGCAGAGTACATTGGGAATCTATTTGTTAGATCACAGATCCGAGCTCCTCGGTTTTGATTCCATGCTGGTTAACTTACAAATCTCTATCCACTGTTCTTTTTCCCAAAACGGTCATGTGAATGAGTGGTACAGGTTATGACAAAGCCGCTTTTTGAGACGGTTTCAGCTTTTTAAAACTAGAAAACAAAGACAGCGTTGTGGATGAAGGCTATATAAACATGGAGAAGCCAGTTTCCGGATGCACAGGTATCCCACAACGCCGTGCGGTTTCTGTGTCATGCTTTGAAGCCCCGATATATCTTTGGTCTTTGACAACGGTTCCCCCTGCACTTTTGGACATGTGCAACACAGACTCTGTGGCGCAATGGTAGCGCGTCTGACTCCAGATCAGAAGGTTGCGTGTTCAAATCACGTCAGGGTCAAAGAAATCATCACTCTTTGTGGATGACAATGTGTTTCTCAAGTAGTCTGAGCTGAAGCTTGTTCTGTGTAAAAGCAATGGGAGTAGCTGGCTCCTCCTAACGAAATAAACATTTGTTTTTAGTCATTCAAAAAATCAATGTAGGCTCTACACTTTTACAATAATTGACCTTCTAAAATTAAGCTACAACCACCACCTTAGTATGTACACAGCCAGCTCTTTTAAACCAAGCAATACAGTCTTTTTGTTGAGGCCACTTAAAATGTACTGACTTCTTGCTTTTATGACAGATTCTGTACATTTTACACCATTATCTCAACTTCAAGAACCAACAACGTTCAATGAAGACTCTGTGCTGCCATGCTAGCATGTCCGAATCTAATTTAGAACACTGTGTGGTCACTCTGCGAGAAAGATGCTGTGTTTACCAAAAAATCTAGTACTCCAACTTGTCTTTGATCAAAGCTGTTGCAAAAGGAAATTTATTTACTCGATCACACAAATAAAAGGGACTTACTTGGGCTCAAGGAATTTTCATCATTACTTTCACTTTGTCCGGTGCCCTGGGCTGGCTAGGTTATTGCTAACTTGCTAGGCTAGCGCCTGCTAAAAGCTAAATATGAAACAGCACAACAAGCTTTTATTCACACTTACCACTCTGAAAATGCCGTCAACACACACGTATCCGCATACGGTTTGGAAAGTGAGCTTTGGTCTTCGCACGGCTGCCATGCAGAGTACATTGGGAATCTATTTGTTAGATCACAGATCCGAGCTCCTCGGTTTTGATTCCATGCTGGTTAACTGTATAAAAGGCTCAGACATTCTTTGTTTATGATGTTGGTTCGGCTGCTATCAGGAAGTGACGTAGGTGTAAGTTCAGGGCGCTATCTGCTACTTCCGGTTAACTTCATAGCATGTCGGCTGTTTGCAGTTAGAACTATCGATGCTCCGAGTGTTAAGTTAATGAATGAACGTAAGTTACCACATTCGGTGCTTGGTTTGTTGATTACACACAGAAGTATTTTACACCTAACAGTTTCGTTGGTCTTCATAAGTTTATGTTAAAACTGTTTACTTACGGTTTGGATTTTCGCTGCGTGTGCGCTGCGTCGGGGGTTGTGCGTCATGTGTGCATGTTGTGATCGGGGCGCTGCCGGCTGACGCCAAGGCGTAGTTTATTTATTTGACCACATGATGGCGCCAAAAGCTACTCATAATAATTTGAGCTAGAAAACGTCTGTTTATTATGTTTCATTGAAACTGTGCTCACTTTAAGTTCTTGCAGTATTTAAGCCAAGTGATGCTATATTTACATAATTAGAATTATATCTAATATGCTGGGGAAATGTATTTCCACAGATTGATGTTTAAGTTTGCCTTTTTTGGATATGTTTAAGTTTATTTGGTTTAAACTTCTACTGTTGCAATATATATCTGGCCTAATGGCAATTCATATGTTATTGCAGACTGTTGGCAACACTGAGTATTGAAGTGGAATTTGAAGCGGAATAAACCCTGCTGACGGCAACAGTTAAAGGAGTGCGAGCCTCATTACCCTACTACCTGTATCCTGACCGATACACCATCTTGTTGGCTGTTAAAACCTTAAAAGAACCAGCCTCTATCCTATTACCCCCTAACATTAACTTACAAATCTCTATCCACTGTTCTTTTTCCCAAAACGGTCATGTGAATGAGTGGTACAGGTTTTTACAAAGCCCCTTTTTGAGACGGTTTCAGCTTTTTAAAAGCAGAAAACAAAGACAGCGTTGTGGATGAAGGCTATATAAACACGCAGAAGCCACTTTCCGGATGCACAGGTATCCCACAACGCCGTGCGGTTTCTGTGTCATGCTTTGAAGCCCCGATATATCTTTGGTCTTTGACAACGGTTCACCCTGCACTTTTGGACAAGTGCAACACAGACTCTGTGGCGCAATGGTAGCGCGTCTGACTCCAGATCAGAAGGTTGCGTGTTCAAATCACGTCAGGGTCAAAGATATCATCATTCTTTGTGGATGACAATGTGTTTCTCAAGTAGTCTGAGCTGAAGCTTGTTCTGTGTGAAAACAATGGGAGTAGCTGGCTCCTCCAAACAAAATAAACATTTGTTTTTAATCATTCAAAAAAATCAATGTAGGCTCTACACTTTTACAATAATTGACCTTCTAAACTTAAGCTACAACCACCACCTTAGTATGTACACAGCCAGCTCTTTTAAACCAAGCAACACAGTCTTTTTGTTGAGGCCACTTAAAATTTACTGACTTCTTGCTTTTATGACAGATTCTGTACATTTTACACCAACATTATCTCAACTTCAAGAACCAACAATGTTCAATGAAGACTCTGTGCTGCCATGCTAGCATGTCCGAATCTAATTTAGAACACTGTGTGGTCACTCTGCGAGAAAGATGCTGTGTTTACCAAAAAATCTAGTACTCTAACTTGTCTTTGATCAAAGCTGTTGCAAAAGGAAATTTATTTACTCGATTACACAAGTAAAAGAGACTTACTTGGGCTCAAGGAATTTTCATCATTACTTTCACTTTGTCCGGTGCCCTCAGCTGGCTAGGTTATTGCTAACTTGCTAGGCTAGCGCCTGCTAAAAGCTAAATATGAAACAGCACAACAAGCTTTTATTCACACTTACCAGTCTGAAAATGCCGTCAACACACACGTATCCGCATACGGTTTGGAAAGTGAGCTTTGGTCTTCGCACGGCTGCCATGCAGAGTACATTGGGAATCTATTTGTTAGATCACAGATCCGAGCTCCTCGGTTTTGATTCCATGCTGGTTAACTTACAAATCTCTATCCACTGTTCTTTTTCCCAAAACGGTCATGTGAATGAGTGGTACAGGTTATGACAAAGCCGCTTTTTGAGACGGTTTCAGCTTTTTAAAACTAGAAAACAAAGACAGCGTTGTGGATGAAGGCTATATAAACATGGAGAAGCCAGTTTCCGGATGCACAGGTATCCCACAACGCCGTGCGGCTTCTGTGTCATGCTTTGAAGCCCCGATATATCTTTGGTCTTTGACAACGGTTCCCCCTGCACTTTTGGACATGTGCAACACAGACTCTGTGGCGCAATGGTAGCGCGTCTGACTCCAGATCAGAAGGTTGCGTGTTCAAATCACGTCAGGGTCAAAGAAATCATCACTCTTTGTGGATGACAATGTGTTTCTCAAGTAGTCTGAGCTGAAGCTTGTTCTATGTAAAAGCAATGGGAGTAGCTGGCTCCTCCTAACGAAATAAACATTTGTTTTTAGTCATTCAAAAAATCAATGTAGGCTCTACACTTTTACAATAATTGACCTTCTAAAATTAAGCTACAACCACCACCTTAGTATGTACACAGCCAGCTCTTTTAAACCAAGCAATACAGTCTTTTTGTTGAGGCCACTTAAAATGTACTGACTTCTTGCTTTTATGACAGATTCTGTACATTTTACACCATTATCTCAACTTCAAGAACCAACAACGTTCAATGAAGACTCTGTGCTGCCATGCTAGCATGTCCGAATCTAATTTAGAACACTGTGTGGTCACTCTGCGAGAAAGATGCTGTGTTTACCAAAAAATCTAGTACTCCAACTTGTCTTTGATCAAAGCTGTTGCAAAAGGAAATTTATTTACTCGATCACACAAATAAAAGGGACTTACTTGGGCTCAAGGAATTTTCATCATTACTTTCACTTTGTCCGGTGCCCTCAGCTGGCTAGGTTATTGCTAACTTGCTAGGCTAGCGCCTGCTAAAAGCTAAATATGAAACAGCACAACAAGCTTTTATTCACACTTACCACTCTGAAAATGCCATCAACACACACGTATCCGCATACGGTTTGGAAAGTGAGCTTTGGTCTTCGCACGGCTGCCATGCAGAGTACATTGGGAATCTATTTGTTAGATCACAGATCCGAGCTCCTCGGTTTTGATTCCATGCTGGTTAACTTACAAATCTCTATCCACTGTTCTTTTTCCCAAAACGGTCATGTGAATGAGTGGTACAGGTTTTTACAAAGCCCCTTTTTGAGACGGTTTCAGCTTTTTAAAAGCAGAAAACAAAGACAGCGTTGTGGATGAAGGCTATATAAACATGGAGAAGCCAGTTTCCGGATGCACAGGTATCCCACAACGCCGTGCGGCTTCTGTGTCATGCTTTGAAGCCCCGATATATCTTTGGTCTTTGACAACGGTTCACCCTCCACTTTTGGACAAGTGCAACACAGACTCTGTGGCACAATGGTAGCGCGTCTGACTCCAGATCAGAAGGTGGCGTGTTCAAATCACGTCAGGGTCAAAGAAATCATCACTCTTTGTGGATGACAATGTGTTTCTCAAGTAGTCTGAGCTGAAGCTTGTTCTGTGTGAAAACAATGGGAGTAGCTGGCTCCTCCAAACGAAATAAACATTTGTTTTTAATCATTCAAAAAATCAATGTAGGCTCTACACTTTTACAATAATTGACCTTCTAAACTTAAGCTACAACCACCACCTTAGTATGTACACAGCCAGCTCTTTTAAACCAAGCAACACAGTCTTTTTGTTGAGGCCACTTAAAATTTACTGACTTCTTGCTTTTATGACAGATTCTGTACATTTTACACCAACATTATCTCAACTTCAAGAACCAACAATGTTCAATGAAGACTCTGTGCTGCCATGCTAGCATGTCCGAATCTAATTTAGAACACTGTGTGGTCACTCTGCGAGAAAGATGCTGTGTTTACCAAAAAATCTAGTACTCTAACTTGTCTTTGATCAAAGCTGTTGCAAAAGGAAATTTATTTACTCGATTACACAAGTAAAAGAGACTTACTTGGGCTCAAGGAATTTTCATCATTACTTTCACTTTGTCCGGTGCCCTCAGCTGGCTAGGTTATTGCTAACTTGCTAGGCTAGCGCCTGCTAAAAGCTCCATATGAAACAGCACAAAAAGCTTTTATTCACACTTACCAGTCTGAAAATGTCGTCAACACACACGTATCCGCATACGGTTTGGAAAGTGAGCTTTGGTCTTCGCACGGCTGCCATGCAGAGTACATTGGGAATCTATTTGTTAGATCACAGATCCGAGCTCCTCGGTTTTGATTCCATGCTGGTTAACTTACAAATCTCTATCCACTGTTCTTTTTCCCAAAACGGTCATGTGAATGAGTGGTACAGGTTATGACAAAGCCGCTTTTTGAGACGGTTTCAGCTTTTTAAAACTAGAAAACAAAGACAGCGTTGTGGATGAAGGCTATATAAACATGGAGAAGCCAGTTTCCGGATGCACAGGTATCCCACAACGCCGTGCGGTTTCTGTGTCATGCTTTGAAGCCCCGATATATCTTTGGTCTTTGACAACGGTTCCCCCTGCACTTTTGGACATGTGCAACACAGACTCTGTGGCGCAATGGTAGCGCGTCTGACTCCAGATCAGAAGGTTGCGTGTTCAAATCACGTCAGGGTCAAAGAAATCATCACTCTTTGTGGATGACAATGTGTTTCTCAAGTAGTCTGAGCTGAAGCTTGTTCTGTGTAAAAGCAATGGGAGTAGCTGGCTCCTCCTAATGAAATAAACATTTGTTTTTAGTCATTCAAAAAATCAATGTAGGCTCTACACTTTTACAATAATTGACCTTCTAAAATTAAGCTACAACCACCACCTTAGTATGTACACAGCCAGCTCTTTTAAACCAAGCAATACAGTCTTTTTGTTGAGGCCACTTAAAATGTACTGACTTCTTGCTTTTATGACAGATTCTGTACATTTTACACCATTATCTCAACTTCAAGAACCAACAACGTTCAATGAAGACTCTGTGCTGCCATGCTAGCATGTCCGAATCTAATTTAGAACACTGTGTGGTCACTCTGCGAGAAAGATGCTGTGTTTACCAAAAAATCTAGTACTCCAACTTGTCTTTGATCAAAGCTGTTGCAAAAGGAAATTTATTTACTCGATCACACAAATAAAAGGGACTTACTTGGGCTCAAGGAATTTTCATCATTACTTTCACTTTGTCCGGTGCCCTGGGCTGGCTAGGTTATTGCTAACTTGCTAGGCTAGCGCCTGCTAAAAGCTAAATATGAAACAGCACAACAAGCTTTTATTCACACTTACCACTCTGAAAATGCCGTCAACACACACGTATCCGCATACGGTTTGGAAAGTGAGCTTTGGTCTTCGCACGGCTGCCATGCAGAGTACATTGGGAATCTATTTGTTAGATCACAGATCCGAGCTCCTCGGTTTTGATTCCATGCTGGTTAACTGTATAAAAGGCTCAGACATTCTTTGTTTATGATGTTGGTTCGGCTGCTATCAGGAAGTGACGTAGGTGTAAGTTCAGGGCGCTATCTGCTACTTCCGGTTAACTTCATAGCATGTCGGCTGTTTGCAGTTAGAACTATCGATGCTCCGAGTGTTAAGTTAATGAATGAACGTAAGTTACCACATTCGGTGCTTGGTTTGTTGATTACACACAGAAGTATTTTACACCTAACAGTTTCGTTGGTCTTCATAAGTTTATGTTAAAACTGTTTACTTACGGTTTGGATTTTCGCTGCGTGTGCGCTGCGTCGGGGGTTGTGCGTCATGTGTGCATGTTGTGATCGGGGCGCTGCCGGCTGACGCCAAGGCGTAGTTTATTTATTTGACCACATGATGGCGCCAAAAGCTACTCATAATAATTTGAGCTAGAAAACGTCTGTTTATTATGTTTCATTGAAACTGTGCTCACTTTAAGTTCTTGCAGTATTTAAGCCAAGTGATGCTATATTTACATAATTAGAATTATATCTAATATGCTGGGGAAATGTATTTCCACAGATTGATGTTTAAGTTTGCCTTTTTTGGATATGTTTAAGTTTATTTGGTTTAAACTTCTACTGTTGCAATATATATCTGGCCTAATGGCAATTCATATGTTATTGCAGACTGTTGGCAACACTGAGTATTGAAGTGGAATTTGAAGCGGAATAAACCCTGCTGACGGCAACAGTTAAAGGAGTGCGAGCCTCATTACCCTACTACCTGTATCCTGACCGATACACCATCTTGTTGGCTGTTAAAACCTTAAAAGAACCAGCCTCTATCCTATTACCCCCTAACATTAACTTACAAATCTCTATCCACTGTTCTTTTTCCCAAAACGGTCATGTGAATGAGTGGTACAGGTTTTTACAAAGCCCCTTTTTGAGACGGTTTCAGCTTTTTAAAAGCAGAAAACAAAGACAGCGTTGTGGATGAAGGCTATATAAACATGGAGAAGCCAGTTTCCGGATGCACAGGTATCCCACAACGCCGTGCGGCTTCTGTGTCATGCTTTGAAGCCCCGATATATCTTTGGTCTTTGACAACGGTTCACCCTGCACTTTTGGACATGTGCAACACAGACTCTGTGGCGCAATGGTAGCGCGTCTGACTCCAGATCAGAAGGTTGCGTGTTCAAATCACGTCAGGGTCAAAGAAATCGTCACTCTTTGTGGATGACAATGTGTTTCTCAAGTAGTCTGAGCTGAAGCTTGTTCTGTGTAAAAGCAATGGGAGTAGCTGGCTCCTCCTAACGAAATAAACATTTGTTTTTAATCATTCAAAAAATCAATGTAGGCTCTACACTTTTACAATAATTGACCTTCTAAACTTAAGCTACAACCACCACCTTAGTATGTACACAGCCAGCTCTTTTAAACCAAGCAACACAGTCTTTTTGTTGAGGCCACTTAAAATTTACTGACTTCTTGCTTTTATGACAGATTTTGTACATTTTACACCAACATTATCTCAACTTCAAGAACCAACAACGTTCAATGAAGACTCTGTGCTGCCATGCTAGCATGTCCGAATCTAATTTAGAACACTGTGTGGTCACTCTGCGAGAAAGATGCTGTGTTTACCAAAAAATCTAGTACTCCAACTTGTCTTTGATCAAAGCTGTTGCAAAAGGAAACTTATTTACTCGATCACACAAATAAAAGAGACTTACTTGGGCTCAAGGAATTTTCATCATTACTTTCACTTTGTCTGGTGCCCTCAGCTGGCTAGGTTATTGCTAACTTGCTAGGCTAGCGCCTGCTAAAAGCTAAATATGAAACAGCACAACAAGCTTTTATTCACACTTACCAGTCTGAAAATGCCGTCAACACACACGTATCCGCATACGGTTTGGAAAGTGAGCTTTGGTCTTCGCACGGCTGCCATGCAGAGTACATTGGGAATCTATTTGTTAGATCACAGATCCGAGCTCCTCGGTTTTGATTCCATGCTGGTTAACTTACAAATCTCAATCCACTGTTCTTTTTCCCAAAACGGTCATGTGAATGAGTGGTACAGGTTATGACAAAGCCACTTTTTGACACTGTTTCAGCTTTTTAAAAGCAGAAAACAAAGACAGCGTTTTGGATGAAGGCTATATAAACATGCAGAAGCCAGTTTCCGGATGCACAGGTATCCCACAACGGCGTGCGGTTTCTGTGTCATGCTTTGAAGCCCCGATATATCTTTGGTCTTTGACAACGGTTCACCCTGCACTTTTGGACAAGTGCAACACAGACTCTGTGGCGCAATGGTAGCGCGTCTGACTCCAGATCAGAAGGTTGCGTGTTCAAATCACGTCAGGGTCAATTAATTTCCGCTCTTTGTGGATGACGATGTGTTTCTCAAGTAGTCTGAGCTGAAGCTTGGCCTGTGTGAAAGTATTGGGAGTAGCTGCCTCCCCCTAATGAAGCAACTATTTCTTATTACTCATGCTATTTTAAACATTCAAGAAATCAATGTAGGCTCTACACTTATACAGTACAATCTGTTCTGACAGATGCAGTTATTTTTAAAGATGCCGTTTTAGCGCATATTCAGACAGAAACAGGGAAACGAGAGGTGGTGCTGCGGGGAGCTATGATGTGTGTTGCTATAGGCGTGTTTACCTGCTTAAGGTAACTGCTGTGAAACAATCAGAAAATAACATTTTATTTTTCTTATTAATAATGCCGCACTCTGTTATTGTTACTCTGTGCCGCTTTACCACTTCTCTCTCTGGGTCGCTCGGTCGCTGATTCGCCCGTCATGTTTTTTTGTTTTTTTTTTGCGGCATAAATTGTGCGTCAGACTCAGATTTAGAAGCTGCCATTTCTTATATTTATTTTTTTCTCTAAGATGTTGAGGGTGTCAACCCGGTTGGGACACAGAAGGGGGTTCGCGGCCAATAAAAGTTTGGGAACCCCTGATTTAAGTTAACCAGCAAACAAACTGAGGGGGAAGGTGACATATTGCTTCTCAGACACAAGGCTTCACGTATCTGGCTTCAGAACCACCGGCGTACATAACCACAGGAGTTATGTACGCAGGTATTAGACTATGCAAAATAGTTCAAGTTTCCTCAGCACTATACCTTGGTTTCTGATCAGCTGGCTCTGTATAGTGTATAGCCAGCTGCAGAATATGGGCACTTAATGGGAATTTATGTTTGCTTTGTGATTTGTAAATCAAACCATTTTAATTACATCTTATTATGTTTCAGTGTTTTTGGATAAATGTTTGTTTTCTGCTTATATCCACTTATAAATGTTCACATTTGATTAAACAAAAACTGATTTTAAGTTTTCTCTAACTCTCTAAGACTTCTTGAACTTTTAAAGTGGAGCCTTGTGTTTCTTGTGAACCCCCCCCCCCCCCCCCCCAGCTCAGCCCACACAGCGACTGTCAGTCAGCTTACTTTTATTTTGAAATCCTCCAGACTGAACAACCAAACGGCTGTCAGCTTTTAAGGCTCTGTCGCTCCCTCTTCCAGCTCAGAAGCTTGTTTTGCCTTCTCAGACTCACCCGGTGGCCCCGACTCACCCTGGGAACCCCCCTACTCTTCCTCACTGTTCCCCTCGTCCACCCTTGACCCTGGTCGCTGTGAACTACGCCATGAAAACAAACAGAAAGGAGATCTGGGTTAAACAGGAGACAAGAGGACTGAAGGTGCTGGAAAAATTGTGGGCCTTAGAAAATGCAGCCAGCTGGTTCCTGTTTGGGCAAAAATGTTTGAAAACCAGGTATCTACTTCACTTAATGATGTGATGACCTGTTTTATTCCCTACTCATTTTTTCTCCTTTTTATTGAAAGCATTTCAATGTTACACATTTTCTCTTCTCACTTTGATTTCTGTGTAGATTTACAGTATTAGTTTAAAGCATGCCCATAGACTTAGACTTTATTGTCATTTTGTATGCACAGAGTGCGTACAGAACGAAATTTCGTTTGCATACAGCTTGAGAATTTCAGTGAATTGCAGTGGATTTCAGAATAAAGTAACTTTGCAGGATAATAAAGTAAACTTTGCAGGTTAATAAAGTAACTGTGCAGGATAATAATTAAACTTTGCAGGATAATAAAGTAAACTTTGCAGGACAATAAAGTAAACTTTGCATGATAATAAAGTAACTGTGCAGGATAATAATTAAACTTTGCAGGATAATAAAGTAGACTTTGCAGGATAATAAAGTAACTTTGCAGGATAATAGGCACAAAATCCCATCAAAGAATATATAGGTTATATGCTGCAGTTTTTAATAAAAAGGACAACATTAAAACTATGGTCTGTTTCTGTTTATAAAGCCAGACAGGCTGTTTTATCCTGAATCATATTGTACCACAGAGTTTTGACAAGAAACTGAAACCCACTGGATGTTTCTGTCCTGGCGTCACTGATCTCCAGTGTTGGTGTGTTTATGGCTGTGTAGGTGTTTTCTCCTGAGGCGCTGTGTCGGGGGTTAAGTGGCTCTTGTTTGGATGGGAAAACTGTTGTGGCTTTCAGATTCAGGCTTGGCTGTTTCCCCGCTCTGACCGCGCTGCATTTAAATTACCTTGGAGAAATGAGACGTGTGATCTTCAAGGTCCTGTTGCTTCAACTCTCAGTGGGGGAAAAAAATGTCAGCATTTAACTCACACTCATAGGAAACATAAACAAAGAGGTCTCTAGATTGAGGAAAAGGTTTTCACTCTTAAAGCATGAGAACTTTATCACGTCGGGGTAGAAAAGTGTTTGACTATTTATCCACTTATAACAGACATAACTTTCTAAAAGCAAAACACAGACAGTATACGTCTCAGAATTAAACCCACAGACGCTTATAAATGATGTTAAATTAACCAATAACCATGTTTCACAATGATGGCAGATTTTATCATTACTTTAAATTAAATTAAAACTCATTTTCAATCATGCTTAATCACTTTAATAATTAAAATCTACCATAAATAACTTCTGAAGGATTAATCTGTCCCAGCAACAATTCTATCACAAAAAACAAGAAGATTTTGCATGTATATCAAAAAATAACATTTATCAACATAATATTTACAAATAGTATTTGTTAGACTTAGACTTAGACAACTTTATTTGTCATTTTGTATGCACAGAGTGCGTACAGAACGAAATTTTGTTGCATACAGCTTGTAAATTGCAGTAAAAATTAAATTACAGTATAAAGTGCAGCAGTGATTTAAAAGTAAACAATTTAAATGTAGATAATGCAGGAGAAGTCACAGTGTACAGGTGAGTATTTTTTTAAAAAACATTTGTATGTGCAGAATTGATTGTGCAAGGGCATTTGTGCAAGAATACAGCTTGTAATTTACAGTAGATTTAAAATACAGTATAAGGTGAGGAACTGAATTTAAAAGTAAAGCAATCAAAATGTAAACAATGCAGGAGAAAGTCACAGCAATTATTACTAATCATAGTAATTATTTCTCTACATTTTATTTCCACCTGACCTCACTAGGTAAAGGGAAATAATTAGAATAAAACAAAAGACCAGTTATTCATAGAAAAAGTGGGAAAGTTTTCATTAAAAGGTATGAACATTGAGAATACAGCAATATTCACAATGAATAATCAACTTGACTTGTGGGCTTTTTTATTGTAGTTGATCTGCACAGTTAAGGCTGGATGCTGGTCCAGTTGGTAACACTTGCATCACTAGCTAAAATATCCTGGGTTCAAATCCCAGCTGTGGGTCTTTCTGCATGGAGTTTACCTGTTCCACCTGTGGAAAGCCCGGAAATATGACAGTAAGGCAGGTGATTTCTCCTGTGATGAACTGGTTTTAATTGCTAGATTGTACTTTTGTTGCAGTCATCTTTATTTCACAAACTTTCTTGTGTTTAACTATGTTTACTGTGTTGGTATTTGTCTTACTTCATGCTTTATTTAGTAGGATGGGTCGTCAGTTACTTATACTCCTAAAAGGAACACACCTGATTGCCTTTTTAATATCCATTATTCTTTTTTCCCCCAATTTGTTTTCAGTGATGAAAATATTGAGTTCATAATTCACCACCTTTTCCTAATTCACTGCCTCATAAAACATGGTTCTAATCTGCTGTAATTATCAAATTGCATGTTTACCATGTTATTTACCACTTTCCATCAGACGGATAAAAATGACTCTTTGTTGTAAACGAAATTCGACATGTTTATCCTCTGATGGTAAACAGATCATATTATGTGATCCCAAAGTTGTTTTCTCCTAAAACGGGATTCAGAAACTGGACAAATCTCCTCAGAAGAGAAGAAAGTGGTGATCCCTGTCTCCATATCCCAGAAAAATGCCTAATCGGCTGTGTGACTGTGTGCTGTGGGAGCACAGAAACTGCAGCTGTCTCCTTCCACTCCTCTCCTCGCCATTCCCCTCTAAAGCCGTCCGTCCCCCTGAAATCTCTGCCACCGCTCATTCATTTCCAGGCGCTGCAGACCTGAGCGAGCAGACGGACCAGCCGAGCATGACGGAGAAATGAAGTGAGAAGTGCTGCAGAGGTGGAGGAGGGCTGGGTGTGTGTGCTCTGCATACTGATCAGCCATCTGTCAAAGGACTCGCTGAATGGAGGGAGGATTTTCCGGCTCCTGATTGGCCCGCTCCCTGGTGGCGTCTGCATGCATTAAGGCTGGGTAAACACAAGCACCCAGACACTTGAGTTCCAGTTGAACTTTTCTTTTGCTTAAAAGATAAACATACTAATTTGTTCTGCACTTTGTTCCAATGCAAACAAAAAAAAAGAAAAAAAGAAAAATGAACTCAAACAGCAGCATCCAGATTCACCAGAGAAGGTGATCTGGATTTGAAACATTAATGAAATGAGTAAGATATGACCCAGTGTCCACAGACGTTTAGACTTGACTTGTAAACATATTTATTTATTTTTCTTGTAAACACATTTAGCTGTGTCCTACATATGTCTTGAGTATCCCTCTGTTTAACTGAAGTGAAAACATTTTTTAGCTTGGATTTAGTGCTGACTCGCCAGCAGCTCTAAGTGTGAAAGTCAGACAGCAGCAATGATGGAAGGATGGCTCTTCAGAGACAAAGCTTAACAGCATTCAGTGTAAAATGAGAGAAAGCCTGCAGCGCATCTGCATTTAACAATTTAACACGAGTCTGTTTTTATTTCCTTATGCCGTGGTTCATGCTTTGTAAATAGTAAAATTATGTTCAGGTAGACCTGAAGACATTTCTCTTCCCATCCAGGAATTTTTGTCAGTTCAAAATGTCTGCAGTAGTGAGAAGTTCCAGCTTTATAGACCTGCAGGCCTCGTTAGAGCTTAAATTCACCTGTAGATTCACCTGGAACTCCAACAATGGAGTCGCTAGGCTCCTCGTTAGGCTCCTCGTTAGGCTCCTCGTTAGGCTCCTCGTTAACCTGGCTCGCAGGAGGAATGTTGTGCTCACATGCATGGAGGTGTAAATTTAGTGAAACTTGGCAGGAATCAAACCTACAGCTGTGTTGTAAGTTTCTGAAAGTTGAAACCTGAGTCCTCCTCCTCTGTTTAAAGTTGTTTTTTCTCGCTTTACGTAAACGGCTTCCTTCACCCCTCTCTCAAACCATCTGTCTTCTCTGTCCACAATGTGAACATGTTGGTCCCAATTCTTAACCTTTTCTGGATTGCTCTGTTCTGTCCAGCCTTCTCAAGGCTGGAGCAATCCCTCAACACCTTTCACTGACTTTACTTTTTCTGCAACTCTCCCTGCTTGTGGAGGGTCTCAGTAGCTGTCTGCTGAACAAATGTTCGTCACATGATTGTGTAACAAAACATTTCAGAATCCAAAATCAATTCCTTTGGTCTGATTTAATATTCACATTTTCTGTGAAACTGTATTTGTTTTTTTATTGCCTGTGAGCCAGAACCATCAAGATCAATAGAAATTAAATGACTACGTGTGTATTAAACAAGCAAAGCGTGATGTACCTCATATTTGATGGATTGGCTCAGGTAGGCATTGAAAAGTAGGATGTGGATCTAAAGGTGAGTCCGACACGTGCAGAAACTTCGTACATCTTTACTAATGAGGCTGAAATCGCAGTTAATTACAAACCTTCATCAGCATGAGCTACTAAGCCTGAAAATTCACTAAATGTGCACGCTTTGACTGCTTTGTTATCATCTTTAGTGAATTACATCCATGTCAGTTAATGCAGAAGTCCTGAATGAATGATGACAGAATGAAAAGTTGACTGCTGACACAGGTAAGTGTGATGGAGGAGACGGCGAAACATGAAATAGCAGCAAACACGGGTCCTCAGTCTGGAAAATGCTGCTCAGAAGAGGCAGGTGGATGTTTGGGGCTCAGAGGCCCCCAGATAGTCAGTAATCTACTTTTGATTGTCTTGGTTTGTGCTGCAGGAGCATCTCATTATAGGCTAAAGGTCCTTTCGCTGCTCTGACTGCTGCCATTGATCCGCCTCACCTTGGACTGAGTGCGGTCCTTCAGCAGAAACCGATCGGACAGACTCACAACACAAAAGCCTAGGCAGAGGATCGCAGAGTCAGCAGAGCGTGGAGGCCACCGTTCGTCCGTGTTCGATCACAGAAAACACTCAGGAGGAGGAAGTCAATGCGTGCGATTCAGCTGTATGAATTTTTCATTGTTTCTGTAACCCCTGGTGTCCCGCGGAGTGCAGCGCAGCCTCGAGGAGTTATTACTCACAACCGTCACCGTGTGAGGGTTTATCTGTTTATCAGCTGAAACACCAAATCAACGAGAAGGACACACGCTGTAGAGAAAGAGACACCGGCGGTTCATATCTCTGTCAGAGAACTGCAGCGCTTTTTGGATTCTCTTAAAGATTTAACAACTATTCCTAAATCAGAGAAATAGCTACATTTCTTTTTGTGTTTTGGAGGCCCTGAGCACCAAAAACGAGCACACAGCCAAATAGAGAATATGAGACACTGAAGATGAACAGCTGATTAATCAAACAGATCATGTCACCGTACCGATTCATTCTTTGTGCTGACTTCACGTGAGGACACGCCTTCTCTTTTAGGGGCGTGTCTAAGTTTAGAAAAAGGCATGCAGCCGTGACTCGAGGTGAGGAAAGCCCAACAGAGACTTACTTTCCTCTGCAGGTTAAAGCTCCTTCACCTCCCTCACCAGATGCTGACGAACCTCGACATGATGGAGGATGGAGAGCCTTCTGGCGTATTCCTGCACTGTGCGGTTCTCCAGCTGCTCTCAGGAGAACATGAAGAACTCGCAGCGGGTGGAGACGCTTTATTGGACCACAGCTGCCCTCTGACACACGTTTCCACCTGCAGAGTCAGATTTACAAATAAATACACTCTACAGAGTAGACTCATTGCAAAGTGCTGAAGGAGACTGATTGAGGCAAATAAATTCACCAAGAGACATGGAAAAAAAAAATTCTTTGATGAAAAAACAAAACAAAATTATTTGTCATATGATTGGTAACAGTTTATGAGTTATGATGGATTTCTGCATTTGTAACACATTTAAAAACTATAACCCACATTACGCACATTTTATCACAAAAACAAAACATGAATAATTATCGCTGTCTTACCTCTACTTAGAAATGAAGTCCCTGCGGCGCTCTTTCTGAACAAAAATATCATCATTTTCCGGTAAAAGTTCTTTTTATCTTCTTCAGATTTAAAAGTCTCTCAGTCTCAGTGGAGCTCACTGCCAGGGAGGAAAGCCTTCCTTCATCAGTCCTGTTCCGGCTGGATGTTTAGAGTCTTTTTAGAGCTTTACTTGTTTAGCAAAACTCGCTAAGAAAACATCCATAACTTGCTGTTACTCTACTGTTTTAGGATCAGGAGCGGTGCCCCTTGAGCGCCCCCTGCCTAGCGGCCAAGGAACTGCAGGCCTCACCTACAACCAGTTCTCTGCTGGTTATGATCGCCCAGTAGCACGAAAACATGTTACCTGCACACAGTTTGATGACCGAAACACAATTCATAATCCACATACATTAAATTGTGGAAAATCAGTTAATAACTGTTTTAATAATTGAATTTATGATCTAGAGACAGGAAGATGCATTCAAAGAATGGAAGCCAGCGCAGTTAACATGGGATTGCGCAATCCCAGGGGAGGCCAAGCTCGCTGCAGCCTCACCGGCTTCGCTATCAAGCGCCACCAAGGATTTACATGGAAAATAGTGAAAATTCTGCAATTTTGAAGAAAATATGATCAAAATTGATGAAATTAGATGAAAAATTAACTTTTTATTACAAATGACTGTGAAATGAGTGAATCACAATTTATATTATGTTATCATCATTATATACTTTCTTTCTTTCCATGATGACAAGTGAGGCCTGGCCTCCCTTCCCTCCCCTGACTGCATGTCACTGTAACACACTCCACTCACCCCAGACACGTTCTTTCCTCTCCACTCCTCTCTCGTAAAAGGTTCAGGAAAAACAAATTCATAAAAACCAAATCCAACAAACTCAATAACAGTTTTGATGCCAGAGTGATCAACTCAGTCACCCTGAATATCCTGACTGCCACTAACCTCAGTTTAGTGATTTACAAAGTATTATTTTTTTCCACATGTATGTGTGTGACACTGACACTGCCGAGGAAGAGCAACTAACCTTTTATTCATTGTGCAAAAAAATTATTCTCTTTATCATTTAATTCAATACATACAGCAGCAACCAACAACAAATGCCATAAACTCGCTTTGAAGGACAAACAGGCCAATCCAGACCTTAAAATATGGAGTCAAATTAATTCCACATTGAAATTTTAAAGTGCATACACACGAAATAAACGACGTTTTGTGTTCAGGAAGATTGTTTGAATATTCTTTAGAGAATTAGCGTGTGTGTGGTGCATTGTTCAAACACATACTGATGGATTTTAATGTCTCCCCGCTGACAAAACGAGGCTGGATTTCCTGTCCTGCGTGACGGAGGCAGCATTAGAGAATTCATTCAGGCTTTATTGAGCAGGACAGAGTCTCGACGTGCCGATCAATCTGATGCCTCTGGGATGCAGTAAACTGTCAGCTGTGAGTGAAGGCTGAAGGGATGAAGGAGAGGCTCCTGGACATCCATCCTCATCACCTCTGCTTCTGGGCCCCTTCCTGCCACCGCCGAGTTACGAGGGAGCGCCAAGCATCATGAAAATCAGCAATCAATACCATTCAGTTACAAAGGTTGGCATCTGCAGAGTTATTGCATCTGGAGACTTTTACACACAAAGCTTTGACATGGATGAAGAACCCGTGTCCAGCATCTTTCCACTGTTATGACAGCGGCACCATAGCTCGTAAATGTTCAACAGTTATTGATACAGTAAAAGAGATCGCAGTCCACCGACTTTACGTGAAACGTCAGACTGAGGGAAACGTGTGTTGTCTGTGTACAAGGAAAATTAAATGGACTTTTGATCATTAATGCACCATTAAAATATCAGTCTTAATTAACTGTGGCGAAAAGATTTACAATAAATCAACTTAAAATGCTGAAAATATGCAGAAAAGATTTTCACACATGATATCTGGTACCATACCCTGCCTCTCACCCATTGACAGCTGGAGACAGGCACCAGCAACCCTCAAGACCCCAAGATGGATGGATGGATGGATGGATGGATATCTGGTACCACAAACTAAAAGTAAATGTTTTATATTCACTTTTCATTCTGACCAATGATTTTACCCGTGAAAATAAAGCCCGGGAAATCTGAAATTTGGATCAAAAAGCATGCTGGGCTTTTGAAAACTCGTGGCAAAATTAACTTAAACATATGATGTTGAGAAACAGCATTACTTGTAATTGAAAAGGGCCTTAGGTCTCGAATTAGAGCCACCAGGACCCCTAGATTAGAAATAAATTAGCTAAATGCTTTAAATTACAAACATTAAACTATCAGACTTTAATTCCGTGCTTTCTGTGTCTCTGCTCTGTCTTCTCTAACATAGAAAGTACTCCTGGGTCAATGTGAGCTTCTGAGCTTTCTGTGTCTCTGCTCTGTCTTCTCTACCATAGAAAGTACTCCTGGGTCAATGTGAGCTTCTGAGCTTTCTGTGTCTCTGCTCTGTCTTCTCTAACATAGAAAGTACTCCTGGGTCAATGTGAGCTTCTGAGCTTTCTGTGTCTCTGCTCTGTCTTCTCTAACATAGAAAGTACTCCTGGGTCAATGTGAGCTTCTGTGCTTTCTGTGTCTCTGCTCTGTCTTCTCTAACATAGAAAGTACTCCTGGGTCAATGTGAGCTTCTGTGCTTTCTGTGTCTCTGCTCTGTCTTCTCTAAGCCCCAGTGGGTGGAGGCAGATGAGCGTTCACACTGAGCCTGGTTCTGGTTCTGCTGGAGGTTCTCCTCCCTGTTAAAGTGGAGTTTTCCTCTCCACTGTCGCTTCATGCATGCTCAGTATGAGGGATTGCTGCAAAGCCATCAACAATGCAGACGACTGTCCACTGTGGCTCTACGCTCTTTCAGGAGGAGTGAATGCTGCTTGGAGAGACTTGATGACACCTGCTGGGTTTCCTTAGAGAGGAAACTTTCTCACCAACCTGGAGGATCTGATGGAAGCTGACTTTGGAAAGAACCTTGAGACGACGTGATGTGGATTGGTGGTATATAAATAAAATTTAATTGAACTGAATTAAATCAAGTGAATGCAGAGGGGTAAAACTCTTTGCTAATATCCCTCAAGGCCCACGAATATCTGTATATTTGTGGACTGTGAAAAGAAGCTGGAGTACCCAGAGAGAACCCACAGATGCTCACGGAGAACCATGCAGAAAAGTCCCAATAAGGACTTGAAACCCAGGAAGGTAACAGCGTTCAGCAAGTTTGATAAGATGATCACTGATGAAAAAATATAAGCATCTAAAGCTTTGTGCTGAGTTACAGTTTCTTGCTCATCACTGAATTTTGATAGTTTAAAATGTTAGGTCAAAAAATCTTTATCAGTTATTCTTTTACAAGTCAGAATAACGTCAGCCGAAGGATGGCTGCATAAATCGTGCATTAACTGCTACAAAACAATTGAGCAGAAAGGGAATCCAGACATTATCCCTGTTTGCAGGTGGGGGAGGGAGGCTGAACCTGTTCAGGCTGGCTCCAGCCTCCTCGCTGTGGTTTTCATTCGCTCGCCGTTATGGAAATGAAGCCGCCGCTGCGTCTCAGGAGGATTCACACCGACACGGTTTTACCAGATCTCTCCAGCGAGGGTCGTTGGAAATGTGATTCAGGAGTCTCAGGGGAAATAAGCTCGCGAGGCACCGCTTCAGGCAAAGTAATATCCTCAGCCTGTTAGACGGAGCAATAATCTGCGGCGGGGCTGGGATGAGGGAGGCCGGCGTGGCCCCCCACCTCCCCCCGGGACTCTGAATGACGCTTGGGGAGATTCAGATGGCGTTTATGAGGCCACTGTCACAGAACGATCTCCTCATTCACATGGGGAGCTGCAGAGAACCAGAGGTGATACCTCAGAGAGGCACAGCACGGGTTTCACGACAGCCGCTACGCTAACAACCAGGAACATGATGATGACCTGCACCGTAACCGGCTGAATAAACCCTCATCATCTGATCACGCTGATGAGGGAAGCCCTCCACAGGACATATGTTTCTGTTTTTTGTTACTACTGAAGTTAAAATGAAACTAGATAAAGGTACAGAAATCAATCCCTCATACCAGTTTCATCAAATTCAGAGTGAAGACTGGACGCTACGCATCACCCTAGAAGGAAGCTCCGTGTATTTCACAGGATTCACAATTTATTGAAAAAATTAATAATGGGATCTCGTTCTTTCGATCACAACCCAAAACTTGTGACCCGCCCGGATCCAAGCGGCTGAAATGAGTTTTCTCCGTAGTGTGTCTGGGCTCTCCCTTAGAGATAGGGTGAGGAGCTTAGTCATCCAAAGTCAAATACCTGGTTTGTGGACAATCATGGCCGAATAAAGACGATTCTAATTCTGACATAAAATAAAGCTCCATTATAAAATCTCGGCTATAATAACCATATAATATATTTTGTTTCTGTATTCAGGGATCATCTTGTAGGCCTGTGATCACCTCACTGGTTTAAATGCAGCATTTACTTTCAGCAGTCAGTGTTTACATGTGGGGTTGAATGCAGGATTAATCTAAAGCTTTCTGGGTCTGTAAATCAAATAAAATCTGATTATTAACTTTGATAAAACTTTGCTTAGACAGGATGCATCACATTCAGAATCCTGTCTCTGCTTCACCACTCATCGTCATCACCTTCGTTTAAATAAAAGCTCTCAGGTACGTTTGTATCCTAAAATCTGATTGTGTTTTTGCTTGTTTATGCCTTAAAAATGTTAAATGTTAATCTACACCCAAACATATAAAGGCCTAATCTGTTACCAATGTCCCTGATTAGGTTAACAGTTGAAATGCTATCAATTAGCAGCAGTAAATATCCGACTAACATAAACTGTTCGCAGGGAAGCAGTTTTTTATTTTAACAGAACCGTGTAGGGACATTTCTGCAGTCAATGAAGCGTTATTTACACGTTTTTGGAGCTGCTTGTTGTTTTTGCGGCGGCAGAGGCGAGCAGACGGCTGCCTCACGCTGCTTTCTGCTCCGCTGCTCTGCAGGGGCTAAATGGTGTTTTTTTTTTTTTTTTTCAAATGAATTCCCATTAAGTTTAAAAGCTATTTTTCATTATGCTGCTCCCTGTCTGCTGTCAGGCCCTCCTCCCACCCCAAGCAGGCGCAGAAAACACAAGAATCACATCATATAAGGGGCTAATTTGCATAACATCTCAGCTGTCAGCGAGGTCCATGTCTGCAGGAGCTGCACCGTGCCTCTGTAGCCCCCTGCTGAAGAAAGAAGGGCTGTGGAACGTCTCGCCTGGAGGGGGTTTAATGCGGATTCATCCAGGAGCATTTAGTTCTCCTCCTGGACCGGAGAGAGCAGCAGAGGTTGTTTCTGTGGCGCAGCGACGGTGCGTGCTCCAAGGAGGCTGCAGAGAAGATTAAAGAGCAGATCATGATGGATATGATCTCATTAGAGAAGGGAAGCTTGGGCTTTAATTTTCTATTCTGTGCTTTGTCTTTATTAACGTCAGAGCGGTCGATGATGATGAGCCCTCAAAGACAGGAACCGGAGAAGGAATTCAGGTCAGATCACCCCCTGAAGGCTGAGGGAGCTCCAGGTCCGGCTCAGGACACTGAATTTCAATTCAATTCAATTCAATTTTATTTATATAGCACCAATTCATAATACACGTCATCTCAAGGCTCTTTCCAAAGTCAGCTTCCATCAGATCCTCCAGGTTGGTGAGAAAGTTTCCTCTCTAAGGAAACCCAGCAGGTTGCATCAAGTCTCTCCAAGCAGCATTCACTCCTCCTGAAAGAGCGTAGAGCCACAGTGGACAGTCGTCTGCATTGTTGATGGCTTTGCAGCAATCCCTCATACTGAGCATGCATGAAGCGACAGTGGAGAGGAAAACTCCCCTTTAACAGGGAGGAGAACCTCCAGCAGAACCAGAACCAGGCTCAGTGTGAACGCTCATCTGCCTCCACCCACTGGGGCTTAGAGAAGACAGAGCAGAGACACAGAAAGCACAGAAGCTCACATTGACCCAGTAGTACTTTCTATGGTAGATGGTAATAGAAGATGATCTGCCTCCCCTGATGATGTCACAGCTAACAGAACGCCAGTTTAGATTTATAGAGTTGCTTTTAGGAGGTTAATGAGTAAGGAGTAGATATAGTTGGTTATTAAGACTTCTCTCTGTGATGCTGGTGATCAGTTGCTTAACCTTCTTAACCAAAATGTTGATTTTTTTTATTGCACTGATTTTTCTAAGAAATTCTGATTCCAATGAAATATTTTCACACTTCTCTTCGTGCAGTAAAGAAAGAACTTGGGAAAGGAGGCTTCATCAACTGCCTTAAAAATTTGTTTCACACTTAATTAATTTGTATTACCTCAATATAACCACAAGAGGGAGACATTCTATGCTATCGGCACGTAAAATAATTGTAGCAACAGCCATGAGCTTTAGTTTTATTTCTAAAATACATTTATTATTCTTATTCTTATTCTTCCTATTATTATTATTCAACTTTGTCAGGCTCATAGTTATTGGTTATAAAAGATAAAAAAAAAACAAAAAATCGACAAATAAAGGCCTCAAATGATTTCTTTTGTGTGAAAATATTTTTTTAGAAGAACTTGTGGAATTTAAAAAAATTATAATTTAAAACACATTAATAAATTGTGGAAAATTTTACTTTGATGTCTAACATCTGGCAAAAAGCCACTGAGGTAGGAATCAGCGTACTGCCGAGAAACACAAACACACTGAGGCCACCCAGCGCTGCTAATTACCGTAATTTCAGTAACATCTGAGCACCTGACAAACGGGGCTGCTGAAGCTGCCCAGATGGGGTCAAAGGTCATATTTATGCTTAGAGCTGTTTTGGACGGAGGGGGCGGAGCTTCAGAAGTTCAAATACAGCAGGCTGAATAATGAGCAAACAGCCGCAACACATCAGTCCTTCAGGAACGACAGAATCAGTCAAATGCTGCGAAATCCTGCAGCCACAGCTGAAATGTTCAGTACAGAAGACGATGTCTTGCAAAAGTATTCACCCCCTTTGGCATTTTTCATGTTTTGTTGCCTCACAAACTGGATTGAGGGTTTTAAAGTCTACAGCTTCAGCTGGAGACTTTGAAGATTGATTCTTTTTTTCAACAAATAGGTCAAAATAATAGAAAATTTAAGCCTGGTTTTCAGTGATGAACAGAGATTTTCACGTCTAACCACTCTCATTCAGGTTGAGATCTGGACTTTGACTAGGCCATTCCAGAACATTTAAACGTTTCCCCTGTAGCGCTCCTGAGTTGCTTCAGCACTGTGCTTCAGGTCGTTGTCCTGCTGGAAGGAGAACCTTCAGATCACAGGCAGACTGACACCGGTTCTGCTCCAGAACATCCCTGCATTCAGCACCATCCATCTTTCTCTTGGTTCAGTCCTCCTTCCTCCAGACATTTGTGAAGTTGCCCACGTGCCTTTTGACGGCAGGTTTGCTGTGGTACCAGGTGCTTTAGATGTGAAGATGATGGATCTGATGGTTCTCCAGGGGAACATCAAAGCTCTGACTTGTTCCTCTCAACAACTTTGTCCCTGACTTTTCTGGAGCTCCTCGGTCTTCATGGTGTGACGCGTTCTGTTTAGAGCTGCTGCACCTCTGCCACCTTTCACAACAGGTGAGTTTATCCTGGCAGGTCATGTGACCCTTAGATCGCACACAGGTGGACTTCATTTCCCTGTTTATGGGACATTTGGAGCTAATTGGTTGCTCCAGAAACTTTTACACACTTCATAGCAAGGAGGGACAAATTTCTTTTTCTTCTCTCATTTCACTTCAA
The DNA here is from genome assembly GCF_011125445.2 of Fundulus heteroclitus. Classification (NCBI taxonomy): domain Eukaryota; kingdom Metazoa; phylum Chordata; class Actinopteri; order Cyprinodontiformes; family Fundulidae; genus Fundulus; species Fundulus heteroclitus. Next base: position 2,620,782 of record NW_023396770.1, read on the forward strand.
AAATGATAAGCAGATTTATCATATAAAAATCTTATTTTTATATGATAAATATGTAATGTAATTTGTGTTGTTTCTTTTAATTATGATGACTGCTTTTACCACTTATTGTTTTTACATGTACAGTGACCTTGAGTGTTTTGAAAGGCGCTTGAAATAAAATGTATTATTATTATTATTATTAAGATTTAAAAACTTAAAAAAAAAACAGGTTGAAATGTAAAAAAACAGATAATAAGCTAAGGGGGTGAATACTTAATACTACATAATGGTGACACATTTCAGTGCCAATAGCTCAACGCCACTCATCCAATTAAAGCTGCTGTGGGTTCTAAAGGAAACCGAAGAGCCATAAAAATACAGACCGATGGTCAATAGAGGAGAAGATCAATCAAGACAAGATCAATAACGATTAGATTTTTCTTTAAAACAACTAATTTCTGAGAGAGAAGCAAATGGAGCCGTCATTGATCCTCTCTCACCAGACCTCCAATGGTTTATTTCACGTTATTAATTGGGAAGAAAATGCAGCCGGAGGAAAGGAAGCCGATAAACTTAAATCTAAACAAATGGCTGGGATGTAGGAGAGCGGATAAATGTTTCCCCACGGACCAATCAGAGCCCAGGGGGCTGCTTCATGGCTTTTTTCATTGGAAGAAAATGTGTACATAAATTATTTATGTACAAATAATTATTACAGGAGAGGGGGGCAGTCAGTGTGATAGGTAACCTAATTAATGTAAATAGCCTCACGTTAAAAGTATAATTCATCACAGTTCTCCATAACATCATCTGGAAGTCTGCAGGGAAACTATTGGGCCTTCCGGTGTGACCCAGAACACACGGTGGTTTCTGTAAAGGGTTTGAATAATTATCGCAATGAGTATTAGAATTAAAACACAAAGGTTATCTTTTTTCCAAAGTGCAGCACTTTGTACTTTCCTTTATATGTTTGTGTCATTTTTCAGTCAGAAAAAAACTTCTTGGTTGAATGAAAATGTTTTTAAATCCAAATCTGCTGGAGGTATGAATAATTTTGAGTTAAGCTGCATGAAATGTGGCCAAAAACCCTTTTGAGTTGCTGATCAGACCTGCCTGAAATGGTCCAGGAAAGCTTTCATCCACCAAAAAGGCATTTTTTTCTCCCTGGACGTGTAGGGGAACCTCCAGAGACGTGTTCACCTCACTCCCTTTGTTTCATAACCAGATTTAAAGTAAAGAACATCACCATCTTTTGAGTGATGAGCATTAAGGCCTGTGTTGAAACATTACTGTAATATTCAGTCTATAAGGCGCTCTTAAAATCCTTAAATTTTCTTAAAAATTGATGGTGCCCCTTACCTATGATCACCATTGTGTTTACTGACTGATTCTATGTGGTACAACACGCTCAAAAATCTGTTATGTGTAAATATGATTTTGGTTAGCAACAAAGCCACTAAGGTCAATGGATATTAGGAGCATTACGGTACACTGGGTCACTACCTCAGGACCCCTGAGCTGTCTACCAGACTGCCTGACTGTAATGTCTAAACTAGAAGTGCATTCATGTAAGGCAGCCTGGAGTACGCGCTAGCAACAATAAACCTAGTAATTTAATTCATTATAAAAGTTTATTTAATGTCAGAAACAGGGCAGTGTAGTCCAGCTACTCTGTCCTCCCCACAGAGACGAATATTTACGGGCGTCCTAACCTAAGGTAATCCGTCAATAAATGTACGTCAGAAGCAAAACGCTACGCAACGCCTAAATTAGATTAAAGTTCTAATTTCAGACATGTATACGCCCCTGTTTGGCAGGGAATAAACGGGAAAAACAACATCCTGTGTCAAAGTTCACTTCTGGAAATATCCCAAAATAAGAGTCGTTGAAAATAAAGCGCCATGGATGATGTATTTGTGACAAGCTAACAAACTAAAATATGAAAACATTTTTAATCTGATAAGATCAAGACACGGACTTTTAGGAGATCAAAACATAGGATATATTATTGATAATTTGTCTTTATTTAATCCCTTATCCATGACGAAAGTTCTTCTCTCCTCAGAATCATACAGCTGTGTACTTCGCAGCGTTGGGTGTAAATTTACGCTTTTAAAAACACGCCCGCGGCCAGAGTATTTCCTCCTTAAGGTGAGCAGGTCTGATTTCTCTGATGAAAAATGGGAACGTCTCTGATTTCATTATGATAGAATCTTTGCCTGGAGGTTGGTTTGTTTCGTCTGAACGGCAACGCTGACGGGGGGGCGGAGAAGGTGCGTTCGACAAAGCTCTACTGCATCACGACAGCGGCAGGACCGGGTAAATGCGTCTTATTGAGCTAAACTTCAAAACCATTATTTTCTCCCCTCAAATTTCCCATTCCACTTTTAATCTCGTAGACTTAAAACAGACGTTAAACCTTTTACATTCTGACCATCACAATAATTCTCCTCCTGCAGTTGTAAGTTATGAAGAAGATCTTCAACCCTCTGGCATGTGGAGGCCAGCGACGTCACAGTTTGGACAGCGGTCTGTTCTGATTGGCTGGAGCCCCGGCGACCGATGTCAGCTGACCCCACAGACGGAGGCGGCTGACTCCGCCGTCAGGAGCAATGACGAGCCGAACGTGGCTGACGGGGCGGTTCAGCGTCAGCTCTGCTTCGGTGTAGTGGTGCCTGTGATGAGGACGGAGCTGCAGCACAGAGACGAGGCTGCTGGTGAGGAAACTGATCACAACACCGTTAATGATACTTAAATTAATCCTAGTGGTGCTAAGGGTCAACCTTCTGAGCTGGAAGAAGAACCTCCCATTTCCCAGAGTTCCATCTGGTCTGGACGCACTGCACCTCCTCTTCGGGGGTTAAAAGGCACGCTTCGATCCGACAGGAGTCCGGGAAGTTTCCTTAGTGGAAAGCAGATGGATAAAAAGATGAGCTTGTTTCTACAGGACAGGTGAGGCGACTGAGAGGCCTCAGCTGAGCGTCTACCTTTGAAGTGGTTGGTGTCCACCTCAATGCTGCGGATCAGTCCCGGATGACCCAGACGAAACACCGCCCACTCCCAGCCAGGCACCTGGAGGATCCCCCGCCGGTCGGCCTGCAAGACAAGCTGAGTGAGTCAGATCTCTGGTTCAGCTTTTTAAACTGGGTTGTGTTCATGAGGAAGACGAGAATCCTTCAGGGAATCCCAGAACGTTTTTGATGAAAATGAAAATAGTCTGGCTACAAAAGAAGGAGATCACTAAAAAGCTTAAAAGCGATATTCCTTAAAGAAAGCGTGGAGGGACCTTCATCATCCTCAATTTGGAGTGAAGAACATCATCTGCAGCAATAGTTCTGATGAAAATCAACCAGAGGGATCATATTTCTCCTGTTTTAGCTTCCCTTCATTGGCTTCCTGTTAAATCAAGAATAGAATTTAAAATTCTCCTTCTAACGTATAAAGCCCTTAATAATCAAGCTCCATCATATATCAGAGCTCTGATTACCCCGTATGTTCCTAACAGAGCACTTCGCTCTCAGACTGCAGGTCTGCTGGTGGTTCCTAGAGTCTCTAAAAGTAGAATGGGAGGCAGATCCTTTAGCTATCAGGCTCCTCTCCTGTGGAACCAACTCCCAGTTTTGGTCCGTGAGGCAGACACCCCGTCTACTTTTAAGACTAATCTTAAAACTTTCCTTTGTGACAAAGCTTCTAGTCAGAGTGGCTCATGTTACCCTGAGCTACCTCTATAGTCATGCTCCTTCAGTTATTGAGGTAAAACTGTGGAATTCACTTCATGAAAATTTCAAAAGTTTTAACAATTTTTGTCAATTTAAGCATATGTAGATTTAGTCAGTATTAATATGTAGATGTTTATCTTAGTGTTTTCTGTATGAATGTTTGTATGTATGTTTGCAGTATATATAACAGATATATTTGCCTTGTGAATTGTGTTTTTATTATTTATTATTATACATGAATATTGATATTTTCCTTTAAAATGCTTGTTGGTTTATTTGAGCATATATGTTTGTTGTGTTATTGCTTTATTTTGGCTGTAGCCGTTTAGCAAAGTTATCAAATTTTTTGACTAGGGGTGGACAAAATAAGACTTCTATGACTGTTTTAGTAATTTATTTGCCATCTGAATCTGAAAAGCACAATTTTTAACTGCCACTAGCAAACAAGAGCAGATAACTGGTTTTAGTGTTCTTCCAATTTTAAGTGTCTTAATGGTCTGTCCCCTTCGTTTGACCTGCTTCACCGTCGCATGGACTTGTTTTGCAGAAGTATCGCATAAAAATAAGATTAAAACATCTTTAAATCACAGGTTGGAATGCCGTGAAATGGGTAAGAACAAAAATCAACACGTTCTCTTGATTCAAACTGAACTGACAGGACTGATTCATTTGGCTCAGTTTTTAATTACAGATATGACTGATTTAAAGCATCTTGTCATGTTCTTTGGTTATTCTCGTTCTGTTTCATGCTCTGCTTTAAATGTTGTTGTATTTAGTTGTTGCATTTAATTTCCCTTTGGGATAAATAAAGTATTTTTGAATTTGAATTAAATTATCAATGTCAGCTCCACAGACTATTCAGCCTTTATTTAAAAAGTTAATGTAATTCAAACTAAAGTTGATCAGTGAACCAGTATGAAAGAGGCGTTTGGATGATATAAGCTTGGATCATTATGGATGATTTTTAAAACAATTAAAAACATTAAAAGAGAGAAATATTTCTGTTTTGGAAAAAGAGATATTTGATAATTTGTGTTGAAACCTTCAGCCTTTGGGGTCGGTCTAATCGGCGGGCTGTTTCCCATCCGTCGGCCATGTTTGCTGCTCGGCCAAGTCCTGTAAAAACCACAAACACGGGACTTTTTACATTATTCTCTGCTCTTCTCTGGTTCTACAAGAGCAAATATTCAGCCTTGTGTTCAACAGGCACAGCCGTTGCTTCGTTTCAGTAAATCTCCACCTTCATTTATAAACAGTTTTATAGCAATAGCTGGTGTTCATGACGCCTCTTTTACTGTCTTGGATCCACTTTTTAGGTTTCTAATTTGCCTTAATGAACAGAGCTGATGCTGTACGGGGGCAATGGTAGCACTGCTGTCTAGCAGTAGGGAGGTCCTGGGTTTGAATCCTGACTGTGGATCATTCTGCATGGAGTTTGCATGTTCTCTTAATGTGGATGTGTGGGTTATCTGCAGGTAATCTGGGTTCCTCCCACCGTACATTGGGGACATTAAAAGCTGCATCAGGATTTTATATGGATTCATAAGCCGTGTTTTCATGGTCTTGCAGAAACACCATACGGAGAAACTGGTCGCCTACAAGTGCCAGAGCAATGTTTTAGACCAACTCCCAGTTTTGGTCCATGAGGCAGACACCCCGTCTACTTAAAACTTTCCTTTGTGACAAAGCTTCTAGTCAGAGTGGCTCATGTTACCCTGAGCTACCTCTATAGTTATGCTGCTATACCAATCATGTTGCGTGGGTGTCCAAAGTGGGCGTCGCTGTAGCCGAGGCAGACTCCCCCATTGGTCATTGCTATGAGGTCGACATGCTGGTTGGTGGAGACGGAGGACCAGTCCCTCTGCCCGATGCCAAACACCCTCAGCCTGGCTATTCCTCCATCTGGAATAAAAAAATCAAAACCATTTCAAACATCATGGGATAAATTATTGTAACCAATGTTCATCAGTAGAAAATATTTATCTTTATTACTCACCGTAGTACGTTCAACATATACAAAAGTTATCTAATAAAGCTCAGGATCTGTAACTATAATAAACGATGAACCAGTCTCAGTCATGGTTGTTTGTTCACGAGATGACGTACCTGGATACATGTTGAGGCGCAGGTGTGTGACTCTCCTCTTAAAGCTGGCTCTGAAGTAGTTGTGACAGCAGTCTGAGTATCCAGGCTGCAGCTCCGACACGCTCACCAGCTCTGGCCAAACCTCCGAGCTCAGCTGTAGATCATAAAACCGTCAAACTGCACCAAGCCTTGTCCACCAATCAGAATAGTCATCACTTTTTCAGGTACTGTTCTTAAGTGGTTCCTATCGGAACAACAGAACGTTTTACATGTTTGTGAATAATATTGCGTCTAAAGTCACTCCTCTGTTGCACGGTGTTCCTCAGGGCTCGGTTCTAGGCAGTGTTGTAGTACTCGAGTCCGAGACTCGAACTCGAGTCCGAGTCATTAACTAAATTTAGAGACTCGTGACTTGACTTGGACTTGAGCACTGATGACTTGAACTTGGACTCGGACTCCTACATTCAGATCATTCTGACTCGGAGATTGAGAAAAAGACTCGACTTTTTTTATATATCATTAGGCTATAATTTTAATATGTCATTAGAATATTATTTGGTGTATGATTTTAATATCTAAATGCCGTACCGCGCACGTGACGTCACCATCTCATGAGCAACGCCCCTTGCCGCTAAGGTTGGGCAAACAGTGTGAGAGCGCACGTAGCAGCCAGCCATTACACATGCAACAGATAAAACTATATGACCGACTTTACAGCTGTTAAACTTTCACAAGAGGATGTCCCAGGCGCCCATTTTACTGGTAGAACTGTGGAACAACATACCAACATTCAGCTCAAACGATGGCTTGAGTGTCGAGGGCTTAGAAAGACTGGGAAACGGGCCGAGTTGATAGGAAGGTAAGTCGTTGTTTTTCTCCTGCTCGGCATTCATGGCGTCATCTGCCGTTTTTTTTTGTTTGTAGTCACCGTCCAGGAATCGGTATAAATTTTCCGGCCCGCCGAATAATTTAGTCCGGTCCGGTGGCCAAATGCATTATCATTTTCCAACGGCTGTATCTGCTCGCTGCATCGACCGATCTTCACCAGATTTGTTGTGAGTAATGGGGGAACGCTGCCGAACGCGTTTGTGGGAATCGCCCGGTGGACGGGCGAGGAAAATGCGTGACAGCATCTGCGGTGGCGGGCGGCCGGTGGTGTGCGAACCCCGCCCGCCGGCCGGCACCGCGGCGGTGGCCAATAGGCCGGAGTGCGCTTGGCTGCGAGGGTTGATCAACGCCGCTTGCGGCTTTAACATCCTTCATATGCGGCCTATCAGCGTACCTCGAGTCGCTGTTGCACGTTCCATAACAACAATATTTAAAAACCATGGTTAGGCGACGTCTTAGACTTGGAAAAAGCAGTAGTTTTACCGAGTAAAACCAAGGGTAACTACAGCGAAAGAGTTATTAGTGCAATGGAATGTTACTGCTTCATGTCATACATCACACGTCACGGCATGTTCCTACAACGAACTTGGATCAATAGTGACTCGACTCGGACTCGACTCGGATTTTTTTTTTAATGACTTGGACTTGACTCGGACTTGAACACTGGTGACTCGAACCTGGACTCGGACTCGAGGCATAGTGACTTGACTACAACACTGGTTCTAGGCCCACTTTTGTTTTTTTTTTTACATCAGCCCTCGTGGGAAGGTTAGTAGCAGCTTTAAAAACGTCTCTTACCATGTATATGCTGATGACATTGAATTATACTGCTGCTTTAATGACTCAGAGTTTAATAGGTTGGATGACCTATTAAATTGTATCGCTTGCATTAAGGACCGGCTTACCAATAACTGTCTTTAGTTGAACTCTAGAAAGACTGAAACTCTGATCATTGCCCCAGAACAGAAAGCTTCTGTAATTAAACAACACCTTGGTTCCCTGGGCTCCTCATCCCGGCCCCATCTAAGAAACCTTGGTGTTCTTTTTGACCTGTTGGTGTCCCTGGATTCTCATTCAAAACTTTTAGTTCAAAATTGCTTTTATCATCTAAGAAATATCTCTAAATTGGGAGCAACCATTTCCAGATCGGATCTGGAGATGATTATTCATGCTTTTATTTACTCTCATGGATCAATGTGAGCTTCTGTGCTTTCTGTGTCTCTGCTCTGTCTTCTCTACCATAGAAAGTACTCCTGGGTCAATGTGAGCTTCTGTGCTTTCTGTGTCTCTGCTCTGTCTTCTCTAAGCCCCAGTGGGTGGAGGCAGATGAGCGTTCACACTGAGCCTGGTTCTGCTGGAGGTTCTCCTCCCTGTTAAAGGGGAGTTTTCCTCTCCACTGTCGCTTCATGCATGCTCAGTATGAGGGATTGCTGCAAAGCCATCAACAATGCAGACGACTGTCCACTGTGGCTCTACGCTCTTTCAGGAGGAGTGAATGCTGCTTGGAGAGACTTGATGCAACCTGCTGGGTTTCCTTAGAGAGGAAACTTTCTCACCAACCTGGAGGATCTGATGGAGTCTGACTTTGTGCCTTGAGATGACATGTTTCATGAATTGGCGCTATATAAATAAAATTGAATTGAATTATTGTAACTCTTAATTCTTTTTAACAAACCAGCCATCACCTGTCTCCAGGCAGTCCAGAACGCTGCAGCGAGGCTTTTAAACAGGAACAAACAGAAGGACTCACATCACAACAGTTTTATCCTCTTTACATGGGTTACCTGTCAAATTTAGAATTGATTTTAAAATTTAGAGCTTTTACTGGACGGGCCCCCCAATGCATCTCAGACCTTTTAATCGCTGACTATTTTGGCCGCACTCTCCAGTCCACTTTTATTTACTTAAATGTATGTATTTTTGATGTTATCCTTGTAAGCTGTTCTTGTGATATTTCTATTTGGTGTTTATTACACTCTGTAAAGCACTTTGTGATTTTATCTGTGAAAGGTGCTATAGAAATAAAGTTTACTTACTTACTTAGCTTTGAGCCCCATTTAGCAAAGGTCACGTATCGCCGTGATAGCATATTTTTGCTCTATATTCCCCAGGTGACCATCACCCCTCTGACATCACACCGTTACCTTTGCAACAGCAGCAAGCTGAGCTTCGGTGGCGGCCATGCCGGTCCGATCGTCCCCAGGAGTGAAGGAGGGCAGCTCCTCTGGTTGGATATGAGGTCTTTAATATATATATATATATATATATATATATATATATATATATATATATATATACACATTTCACATTTAAATAAAAGCTCAATACATGAAAGCAAAGGAAGAGAAAACTGAGAGCAAAGAGCCAGAATCAACTAAACAAAGAGGTCGGTACCGAGACAGGCGGCCTGGATGGAGACGTAAGGCGAGTGGTTTCCCGTGAAGAAAGACGTGTCGACATCAAATCCATGAATCAGACCGGGCACGCCCAGCTGGATGATGCACCAGTCATGACCTGCAACCAGATAGAAAACCAGCTTTGGTCGTGTGAAGGTCCTTAAATGAGAAAAACATTTCCTTAATCAGCACCAACCATCTCCTTTTTAATGATAATATTAACTTTTAGAGCTACATCTGATATTATTCTGGTGAATGGTCAATTCCCAGAGACTGGCAATTATTTTAATAGTTTGAAAAAAAATTATGTGATAAACCAAGAGAAAGCAGAACGTAGTTGTGAAGTGGAAATAAAACAGAAGAAAAAGTTTTACTAGAAATATGTAAATATCTGATAAATGCAGTGTGCATTTAAATTCAGCCCCCATGGGTCCGTACTCTGTAGAACCTCCTTTACCTGCAGGTCCAGCTGCAGAACCTTTGGGTGGGTTTCTCCACCAGAACATCTACAGACTGAGACGTTTGTTGGTTCTTCATTGTAAAACAGCCCAACCTCAGTCAGACTGAGGAGTGAACATCTGTTTCCATAGACTAAATGTGGATTTAGGTCTGGACTTTGACTAGACCGTTCTAACACCTGCCCATGCTATGATCTAAACCTCCCCTGTGTGTTAGGTGCTTGTCTCTGGACTTTTGCAGCCTCTAACTGGGTTTATTCAGGGTTTTTTCAGCTCCATCCATCTTCCCATCATCTCTGACCTGCTTCCCTTCGCCTGCTGAAGCAAATCCTCCCCTCAGCACGGACCTGCCACCGTCTTTCATGCTGGGATGTTGTGTTCAGGGAGTTGTGCATCGCTAATTTTCTTCCATGTGAATTTTTGAACATAAGCCCCATTTATATTTAGCCTAGTAAACCGATCCATGCCGAGATCAGAACGAGCTTGGATCAGTTAACCGTGCCGAGCTTGGTTCTTACAACCATTTATACATCAGCACGGTTCCTCGCCTCCTGTTGACGTGGCTTGAAGGAGGAAATCAAGTAAATCAAAATGGCAACGCCCGTAACATTCAGGAAGTTATGTTTGGTTATAATTGTGATATTTCGTTGTTTGTGGAGAGTCAGGCGAAGACAGCAACCTTTGGTGAATTTACTTGACAGAGTCGGCTTTTGGGACGTGGATAAGACAAACGAACGTCTAATCAGGATTTACAGACGCAGGAAACAACGACAGACGTTGAGGTTCATCACACTGCTAAGCAGAATCATCACTGGAGATCATGTGTCACGGTAGGGAAGCTAGTATTTTTATGAATGTCTGAAATTTCACACTGTAAGGAGATGACGCGGTCTGCTCATGCGCTCTTTGTTATCAGAGAACCGAGCTAGGGAAAAACCGGGCCGAGCCCTACTATAGAACTGGTCTAGATTTAGCGCGGTCCGGTTGTGTCTGGCACGGTGCAGTTCAGTTGCGTTCCATTTACACTCGATAGTTATCTCGGTTACCGAGGTCGGACTGTTCTCAGCATGGTTTCAAAGGGGTAGTGAAAACGGGGCTATAGTAACAACGCAAATCTGAATAGTGTGGGAAACATCTGCATGTAACCTCCCTTGTTCTCTAGTGTCCAACAATAACAACCATTTAAAGCTGTAACTGAATCTGAGAATTAATACGGCTGTTCTGTTTCTGGCCTCAGAGGTTCTTCAGAGAACAACCGGCATCATGAAGACCCAGCAGACGGGTTAGGGGGGAAGTTTTAAATATGTCTGTCTGCACCCTGTGAATAAATGGCTGATCTTCCAGGCTCTGCTCCGTGGGGCTTAAAACGGAGCTTTTTACTGGGTTAAGAAGACAAAACAAGAGGCTTTGATTTGAGATGCTGACCAGGGATCCTCTTCCTTCTCGTCTCCCAGCCGTCCATCCACTTTCCAAACTCTGTGAAGGCAGAAGCAACGAATTGCGGAGGCTCTCTCTGTTGAAACAGATGCAGATGTAAAAAGTTTACACGTTTGAAGAATTGTTTTACGTTTAGATTTTATGCAGTGTTTGCTACTGAGGACCGCGCTATTCTTATATCTCGTCTAAAAACACCAGGTTGAGATTAAAGATGTCAGCACTTGATTGGCTTCGTTAGGGTATTCATTATTTGACTGACAAAAGCATTTATTGTCATTATTAAAACATTTCTGCTTCGGCTCAGTTCTTGGTCCCCTTCTTTTTTAATTTATACCCGCCCAATTTGAGGTCTATTTTTTTTTTTTTTAGAAAACATGGTATCTCCTTCCCCTGCTACTCTGCCAGTATTAACTTTACCTCAGGAAACTCGCCTATTCATTTTGGTTCATCAAGTCATACATGAAATCATCATGTAATAAATGTGGAAGTAATTATGGACTCGGAATTTAAATTCATTAAACAGATCAGTTCTGTTCTGCAAATAGCAAAACTTAAGCCAATTTTCTTGGGGGATGATTTAGAGAGAATAATCTCGACTACTGCATTGCACCTTTTTACGTTTCCGGTTTCATTAAAATCTTTTACCTGGTCCACACAGACATGAACACACCTCACCTATCTTATCCTCCCTTCATTGCTTCTCTTTGTATCACAGAATTAATGTTATAATTCTAATGTTGGCCTATAAATGCCTGAATGGTCCTGCTCCTATTGTACCTCTCTGGTTTACTCCAGCCTTATCTTTCTTCCTGGGCGCTTAGATCAGCCGAACCAGCTGCTTTTGGTTGTCACAAAAACAAAGCGAAACCTTAGTTGCCTTCATTAGACAATTATCATCGCTTCCTGTTTTAAGCCTCTTTTAAAGATACGTTTTCTTTCAATACCTTTTGGCCCAGTGTGAGTTGATGTGCTCATTTATTGTCTCGCTTCCATTTTATTTTCATTTTTGTGACACTAGTGGCCTTTTTTTGACAGTAGGCTCTGAAGACGGGTCGCTCTACCCTTGAGCCACCAGTGCCCTCTCTTCAACGCCATGATGTTTTAATATCTGTTTTATGTTTTGGTTTTATCTATTTTTATTTGTACATCACTTTAGGTAAATTTCATTTTATTCAAATGAGCGGGTCAGAAAATGGATGGATGGATGAATGTAGAACATTAAACAATTAACTTTATAATTAAGATTTCTAATCGCTGGGTTCTTCACACATCATGTGTGCTATGAGGCGCTTTGTCATTTAAACACGCCTCAGGTCAAAGTCTTTGAAAGTTTTCACTTCTGCTGTAACACATAAGAAAATGACAATCCTATGAATCTCAGTTAAACTTAAATAGAAGTTACAGCCAAGTCCCAAGTTATTCATACCCCTGGCAGATTTTTCTAATAAGAAATGTGACATGTCACCAAAGATAATAAAACAAATTTTCTTCCAAAAAAAACCTTGTAATGTCAAAAATGATCTTCCACCTTCTCACTAATCAGTAGAATAATCTTTTTTTGGCATCAAACCTTTTTACCTCCATCCACAAATGATCAGATTCAAGTCAAGAAAACGTTAATATTACTTCATAAGAAGTATTAATATTGTATATATACTGGTATTAAAAGATTATTTCAAACCTTATTCAGCGATGGGATGTGAATACCTTTTGCCTTAACTTTAAAAGTGGTTTTAAATACATGACTGTTGAACCAAAAATAACCTACAAGTTGGGACATGCAGAACATTAAAACAAACAGTATTTGATTTACGGCCTCTTTGTGGCAAAGGAAAAGTCCTTCCACCACTTGGATAGAGATGTTTTTATTTCAGTTCATGCTAGAAAAATCAATATAATGAGACTTTCACCTTTAGCAGGTTTCTGGCTGGAGCAAACCACTCATCTGTGGCAAAAATAACCTGAAAAATGACAAAGCACCGCATTAGTAGCAGAACGACACAATACAGGTTATTAAAAGTTACGCTAATGCTGTGCTTTATTAAAATATATTTAATTTGTGTTTTTGTTTGTTGAATTCATCATTTAAACTTTTGTGAATTTGTCAAAGATTAATGTAGTTCTCTAAGCAAATATAATAACACTAGTGATACGTTTTATTCTCTTTGACACATAGAACTTTCTGGGCTTTAACAGAAGACAGTAAACATGTTTTTTTTTTCATAGGTGACTTTTTTGCAAAAACAAAAATGTCTCACATTGTCTGAAAAGACCATAGAGGGAGCAGATTTAATGGGATGCTCTGCAGAGTAAATTATTCACACGTGGAATGCAATCAACTTCCAAAAATAAGAAAAAACAGAGGAACATGTGCTAAAAATGTCCCTGCTTTTATTTTAAATTATGCTTCATTTTCACCAGAAGCAAAGCGTCTTTGTAGCATCTTTATCCAGAGTTAAACACAACTCATCCTGCTGGAAAATGGCATTAATTTCAAACAGCTCAGGTGTTTCGTAATTGTACTGTCATGTCCTTTGCATTATTCACCTTCCCTCCAATCGCCTCGCAGGCGAGGTCGTTGAACTGCAGGAAGTCCAGCGATGCAGCGGTCTTTCCTGTCGATGGTCTCTCTGCCATCCTGAAGACGTTCTTCAGTTTTCTCCGGTCAGAACAGAAAGTTCGGAGCAGCTGTGTTTCCCGGTGAACTTTGAAAAAAAAAAACTCACGTGTGGCTTTGAAGCAGCGGTCCGAAGTTCAACATCTGTTTGTCTAACATGTCCCTCTTATTTTATCTGTTTGCTATTAGCTGTAGCATGTTGAGATTTTTTGGAAATGTAAAGTGCATTACAACTAAATCTGTTATTATTAATCTATTATTACTTTCTATGTGAGACGTCACACCACAGTTTCCTTCGGAAACCTCATGCCCCCGTTGTAACTCTTAGGAAAAGGAACGCTAACCTTCAACTTCATCCTTATCTAGATAAAACACCTCCTGGCGCCTTCTGAAACTCTCCCCAAATCCCAGCAAAATGAGAAACAATGGCCTCAAACATAAACTAACTCTACAGCTGCAGCAGGGGCGTGAATACTTTTTTTGGATCATGCAAAGCGTAGAGCAGAGATGGGGTGCGGTGTGTGAGCTGCTGCCTGGGGGTGCGCTACATGAAAAATGTAACGGCGGTCTGATAATTAGTCTATTTTCCCCACACAATAAAAGGTATAAACCGCTGCCTTTAATATGGCTATAAAAAGCTGGTTGCATTTGTTGTTGTTTTTTTTTTTTTTTTTTTAAGGTGTGGGGTTTGGAAGTGCATCAACCTAGTTAGGACACAGAAGGGGGTGCGCATCTAAAAAGGTTTGGGAACCGCTGGCTGAGTTTACCTGAAACTCCTCAGACTGAAGACTGAAGAAGAACCCGTCCAGAGGATCTATTCAAGCTTTTTTATTTTTTATTTTATTTTTATTTTTTTGCCGCCCTGTGGTTTTCTGGAACCCCAAAACTTTGGAAAGCCTTTCCAGACTGATACACATCACTTCCTTTCTATCTCATTTGTTCTTCAATTTATTTGGATCTCGGCATGTTGTCTAGCGTTTGAGGATCTTTTGGTGTACGACACTTTGCTAACCTGACCTAACCTGATTGATAATGTGCACATTATTAATCTGGGACTGCTTCATTTAAATCCATGTGGGGAAATGAGGAAATTTCAGCAGAACTCTCTGAGCTGATTGGCCGAAGCGACACCCAGTGACCGCCTTCCAAAGGTTTGTTTTAGCCAATCACGGTATCAGATTAAAACGTAAGCAGCAGAGATTATCAGAAACCTCATAAAGGTAAGCTGGTCGAGGTACTTTTTGCTTTTTCTTCTACCAAAGAAGATATGGTGGATTCTGACCAATCAGAACTCGTGTGTCCCTCCTGTTTGTGTTGGTTCAGCTCTGGGCTCTAAGCTCTCGCACTGTCTGTCCCGCCTTAAACCGCAATACTGCAACGTGATTGGCCCAAACCGTTTTTGGTTCCGACTCAAACGGTTGAAGCTGGAGAGGCACAAATGGATTCTCGTGTGTTTGTGAACACGCAAATACCAGAGAATTCATCCTGCAGGCCAGGTTAACACTTTGTTAGGCAAGTGTTATTTATACGATTTTTTTTTTTTTTTTTGAGAACAGGTGTGGCAGTAATCAGGACTGGGCGAGGCTAGAGAAGGTGAACACAGGTGTGATAAACCACAGCTTGTTTTTAACACGAAGGGGAGACAATCGTTTTGATCAGGATCATGTAGTTTCCCTTAAAGATAATACCTTAATTTATATTATATAATATTATATTGTGTTGACTTTGACAAATATTAGTTATATTAGTATTAGTTTGATGATCTATAATGTATATGTAATCTGAACAGACAGACAGACAGACAGACAGACTAACCATTTGTTAGCTCGATTTATGGCTAACAAATTTAGTTGTTTGGGACTTGGCATGAAGACGGACCAGCAGAGACTTGAAGGCTGACACACTCTTTGTTATTGAATCTGATGCCCTGATGACTATTCTTGGAGCTGGCTGTCTCTAATTCTCCTGGATGTTTTGCAAGCGAGACGCTCTACCTCCGCCCAGAACCGCTCATGACACCTGTGACCTCGGACTGAGCCCTTCTTGAACTGCTGATAATATACCATCTAAGACTATGACTGGAGGGGGGCGGCTGGAGAGTCATGGGCTCATACACACAAGCATGGTAATAAAGGAACCTAGGTTTGCAAAAAGGGAACTAAAAGTAAGTAAAACTTTCTTTAAATGAGTGAATTTTCCTTGATTTGAGCAGGTAAATAAGACTATTTTCCAATGGAATAAAATTTTTGCACTTAAATCAAGAACAGTTCATCTCCATCTTATTTCAAGTGCAGGAGATCTAATTATCTTATTTTAGGGGTAAAATACTTATTTAATTGGCAAATAGTATTATTTAGCCGCTCAAATCAAGGACAAATATACTAATTTCAACAAACTTTTACTTACTTTTAGTTCCCTTTTTGCAGTGGTTTGATACGCGCTGCACACTTAGGGTGTTAGACTTGGATGCCCCTCCACCCGAAAACCCTCCCACCTGAAATAGGTCCGCTTATAATGTTGTCTGCATGTTTGCTTTTTTTGTGCTGAGGGTTTTTTTTTTTTCTTGCATTGATCGAATGCACACTTTTTTCCCCCTCAACCATCCCATTGTAAACCTTTCTTCACTCTACAAGAAGGCGGCGCCTACCTAGGCTGCAGCTGCAGTCTCCCATCTACCTATGTCTGTCTTTCTCTTGATGGGCTGTGCTTAAACCAAATTTAGATAAACAAATAAAGGAATTCTATTTAATTAAATTCAATAAGTGCGTCACAATAAATATTACCACTAACTCGTATAAGGAAATACAGTAGTCAGCAAAAGACAGGAAGGAATGCTTTAAAACGCTGCAGTAGACCAAAGTGCTGCACAGAGTTAAAATAAAAAAATAGCAGATTGGTTTGCAAGACACACGTCTACACATACATAGGATGAATAGATGTGGACAACCTTTGGCTTCTAGGTAAAATACAGGCAAAATTGTAAAATGTTGCACGCTTGTAGTAACTACTTGTCAATGAAAACCAAAAAACTCAAAACTTAAAGGTGAACAAACTAAAAGTAAATGTAACTCAAATTGTCACTTGATGAATCATGGGTTTCTGGTTTACGCAGTTCAAGAAATTCCACACAAAACAAACATGTCAAAATGCATTTCTGTGTGTTTATTCCAGGTCTCTCTCGGTGACCTGGATGTTTCCTTGCTCCAGTAGAGCTGCATGAATTCCTGAATTACCTCATTAGTACGCTGTTATGTTCTAGAGGCCACGGGAGTTGGACACCTCTGCCATAAACCAATCAAGCACTCTATGACACATGAAGGGAGTTACACTCTGTATCAAGACACCTGATGGTGGATCGGATATATTCAGCAGCAAGCAAACATTTCTGTTTAAATAAGGGAGAAGTAGACATAATGTGCAGAGTGGGGGTCTGACCAGGATGACAACATCTCCAGAACCTTAGCTCATGCGCAGAGGTCTGCAGCCTGTGGCTCTTTACACCTTCAGCTTTGGCTCTTAAAAACTTAGACCAAAAATTGGTCAATGTTTCTAAATGTAAAGGTAATTTAAAATCGCTAGCTTTAGGATGCATTTAGTTCTGCAATATATGCGTAACATTTCCAGAAAGACAGAAACTAATGGTGTATAGAATATTTTACTATAGATCAATAAAGCATCTTTTTGTCAATAGGTTGCAAACAACCTTTTTTTATCATTTGGGTGCCATTTGCTATAAAGATCAAATGTCTAATTGAAGAAAATGCATTAAACCTAAACATAAAAATACTGTTGGTTAAATAATATAAACTGTTGATCTTTAATTTAAAAAAATTTAAAAAAATTCCTATAGTACACTATAAAAACATTCTCTTGTTTCAAAGAGATGTGTAGCTTTTGTGGCTCTAAACAAAATTTGTTTAGCTGGACCGAGGGCAACAATGGCTTTAAAGGTTGCTGAGCTCTGGTCTAGTGGAATGGTCCTGGTCTGCAGTGGGATCTATCTACTGGGTCAACTAATATCTGTGTTTTTAGACCAGGAGTACCAGGTGAGAACCCACGCAGGCGCATGGAGACACTGCTAACGTCATGCAGAAGAGCAACAGAAAAAAGCAAAGGACCACCAGAGCATCAGTTAATCAGCTGTTCCTGAACAACCATTTTCCCTGCAGCGTGTTGTAGTGGCTGCTGAGGTAGAGGCGCCGGGGATGCGTGTAAAGATAAGATAAGATAAGATAAGATAAGATAAGATAAGATAAGATAGTCTTTATTGATCTCACAGTGGAGAAATTTACTCGTCACATCGGCTCATACAAGAAGGTGCGGAGTAGGGAAGGT
The DNA here is from genome assembly GCF_011125445.2 of Fundulus heteroclitus. NCBI lineage: Eukaryota > Metazoa > Chordata > Actinopteri > Cyprinodontiformes > Fundulidae > Fundulus > Fundulus heteroclitus. The sequence goes on from NW_023396770.1 coordinate 2,638,696, forward strand.
GCATTCAGTTATATACAGTGAATCTTCATATATACAATGGATCAAAAAGAATACAAAAAAATACAAAAACAGGGTCTGGTCCTTGTGTCCACGTTCTAAGGGTTGGACTCAAAGTCTAATCTTTTTTTGCAGACGATATGATTCTCTCTCTCCTCTACATCAGAAAAGTAAGCCGCGAGGGTCCTGGCCTTCCTCCTGGGCTTCTTTTTTCTGCATAATCACCGGAGCTGGCTCAGAACTCGTTGGAGGAACGTTCTGGTTATTTTGGCCTGAGGATAGTGGGCATTCCCCAGAAAGATCTGGGGAACGTTGTCCTGGGGCAGAGGGACATCTATGACACGTCACCACCAAAACATGATCCATGAACGGACAGATGGGTGAAAATAGGTTAAAAGAACCCATGATTCAGTTAAAAAAGAAACATAACAGCTGGTCTTACCTGTTCACATTTAAAACAAAGTTTCTTGTTACACATAAAATATACATTGTACAATGTGATGGGCCAAACCCATGGCCACACCTTAAAAGTCGGTACCACACATGCACCTTCACCTTTTTATTTACTAATCAGTATACGTACACTTTAGTTTGCAATAAAACTTTGTTCTTAGTTTAATTAATTGTTTTCTATTTGTAAGCTTGCACATTTAGTTCACTTATGTACTTATAGCCACTTATCCATATTTTCTTTGTGTTTTTGTCACTAATCTTTGTTTCTTACCGTACATGGTGCCGGGGAGTTTGGCCAGACAAAAGATGGCTGCCAAAGCTCAGATCTCCTAAATACAGGGAGGGGAAATTGGACTGTTCTGCCAGCTGTTGCTGGAATGGGGAATTAGTATTGTCTATTTTTATTTTTTGTTAATTTCATTTAGGGCTTGTATTTAGAGGTTGGTGTGTTTTCATTTTTCTTAGATTAGTTTATTGCCAAACTTAACTGTACTGCTTTGTTGTGTAATTTATGATTGTTTGATTGGTTTCATCACCTCTATTGTGTTAATGGTCTGATCAGCCAGTGTAAATATACCCTTGTCTGTCATTTCTTTGAGAGGTCAGTTATATTTGGTTGTGCAGTCAGTTTGTTTGGGCACAGTTTGGCTTGAGTTAAATTGTGTCCCTTTTTATCTCTTTTATGGCTCTGGAACCCACAGTTTTTGTAAATTTGGCTTTTTGGGTTACAAATAAAAAACCCAACTGTTGAATTAACACGTGACTCCTCGAGCATCTTGCCTCAGTCCCTCATATACAGTTGTAATTATTTAAAGCTGTTCCATTCAAAGGGCTTTAAGCAGAAGGTTGGTCTGAAGCTGCTGAACGCAACGACAGGAAGCCTCCGGTCCACAAACCAAAACTGGGATAAACGGGTTCAGTGAACGAGGCGCTGAAGGTGTGGAGGTGGATCAGTGCCTCGGAGGAGGCGATGTAGAACGAGAGGGTTCCTGCAGGGTGGTCCAGAAACACGCCGATCCTCTGGGAGGTAGCGGGAGTCAGGATGCTGGTTTCTCTGTTAACGTGCCAGGCAGAGAAACCAAAGACGTCAGAGCACTCCAGAGTCCAGGACTGATCATTCCTCCCAAACCGGCACTCGTTATTCGTTCCCCTTCGTTTGATCCCTTTGTAGCTGGCGGAGATGAGAACGCTTCCCTTCCACTCCACCTCCCAGTAGCAGCGGCCGGTCACGCCGTTTCTGCACATCAGCTGCCAGCATTGTTGGAATCGGTTTGGGTGGTCGGCGTACGGCTGCTCGACCTCCGTCAGCCTGACCTGCGTGTTGCTGTCAGACAGTCTCAGCTTTCTGTTGACTGAATACGTGTCCACCTCCAGCTCACACAGATCTGACGGACAGACATTTTTATTCCCCATTAGCACCTATATACAAAATATACTGGTGCTGCAAATTATATGAAAACAAAACAAATTCCTTCTTTATATTTAGAGCCAATTTAAAGTAAATATGAAATTATGGAACAATTCATTTGTTTGTGACCAAGTTGATAATCAATAATATTAATTTATTATTAAGAGAAAATTAGCATTTTAGCATTTGATTCTTTTCTCTACAATGCTCTTTGAAGAAGAAAGGTTTTTGTGTTTTTCTTTTGTTTCCGTGTAAAGCACTTAGAGTTGAGTTGAATGATGCTATATAATATTTCTGAATACTGTAAAATGTAATCACAGCAAATATGGATAACTGAGACAAAATGGATGTAAATACTGTAAAAAAGATTAAGTAACAGAACTGATGCACAATTATTGTAAGTTAAGGGATAGATATCAGAAGATTTCTCTCTGCAGCTTTTCATTCAAGATGCATTGATTTGCTAGTGTTGTGTATGAATTTTAAAGTTATTTTTGAAATAAATAAATAAAATAAAATAAAAAACTATATAAAAAAGGGGGTTTGTCAAACTTACACTTTCTAAAATCTGGTTTTAACCTGTTCTCTCCATCATGATCCAACCTGCAGAAAAAAAAGATTTTTTTTTATACTTTATACTTTTTAAGCATTGAATGAAGCATCTATGTAGGTACTGTAAAAGCTTTGAGATAGAGGTACATCATTTTATTCAGATTCTGTATTGCAAATACTCTCAGTGTTCATAAAAAAGAACCAATTATTCAAGAAATCTAGTTTTGGAGGAAAGCGTTAAATGAGAGAGAATTGGCCACTTTTAGCAGAACTGGCATGGAAATCTGTTGTAGGTTTCATTTCATCCATGAATATTTTTTCTTAACCTTTCACAACAAGAAATCTTAATAGAGATCTGATTAGGAAGGTTTCTCTGTTAATACCTAAGGGTGGCCAGTTTCCAAAGCGGACCCTTCTGCTCAGAAGACAGCATTTGCTTCCCCAGGAGTCCTGGATAGTTGTAGCTCAGGTCCAGCTCTATCAGATACGAGTGGTTGGAGGTCAGAGCCGATGCCAGATAAGCACAACCTTTCCCAGTCACCAGACAGCCTGACAATCTGAAGTTTAAGGGGAAAAACTATAAATCCCAGAATAAAGATAGAAATAGAAAAGTGATGAAGGATCGGTTTTGCCTGACCTGAGAGTTTCCAGCTTGCAGTGTGGACTCCCCAGGCCGTTGGATAGCTGCTGCACTCCTGCATCTCTCAGGTTGTTGTTGCTCAGGTCCAGGACTCTCAGTCTGGATGTCTTGGTGCTGAGCGCCTTAGAAATCGACTCACAGCTCCTTTCTGAGAGCTCACATCCACAGAGTCTGGAAAAAACATAATAAAACAGGATGAATCCACTGTGGAGAGTTCACTGACCGCAGTTATTTAAATGTTATTTTTCCAGTTTTATTTTGAATGGCACTTATTTTCAGCCAGTCGGTGCTAGGTATGTGCTCATATTTATTCTGTGTATTACATTTATGAAAACAAAGTAAACCTTGGATGAACATGAAAGAAAAATACAATAAACGATAGATCCTGTCACCATTAGTGGTAAATACAATAGGCCCATTGACATGAAATTCACACCATATGCAGGTGACAAGCTAGGAACGGTTAAAAATAATAATCAGAAGAATTAATCTACAGTAAAAGACATGAAAACATGAAATTAGCCTGGTTGTTTTTCCATGAAAAAACTTCAATGGCTTCTATGCCAACCCACTGCACACTGTGGATGAAAACACGTTAAATTACATTTAAGAGTGAGCTTCATAACAAATGAACAAATTAGCAAAATGCAACGTAGTCTCATCAGATGAGAACAATTCTGAACTATGGAGTAGAGATGCACCAATCCAGTTTTTTTCTATCCAATCCGATGCGATACCTGGGCTGAGCACATCAGCCGATACCTGACACCGAGCCGATACTCCTGTTGAACGAATGAACCGTATACCTTGCCATGTTTGTGGAGATGAATTTACCAACCTCACCACTACAGCTCATAATTTCCGCGTTGCAGATGTTGCAGTCGTACTTGTTGGCGTATCAAGTACAAAATTTTTCCAGATAGCAGACTTGGCTCGGTCCGGCTCGTGCTCCATGTTGCTCTGTGTTCACTCACCGCTAGCGGCTGTGCGTTATGACATAACCGGCGTTGCAAACATAGAAAAGAAGTGACAAAATTGTTGTAACTGTATTGCTGTGTATGACATTAATAATAAAAAAGAAATGACTGGATCAGAATGCTGAATAGGCATCATTCATCCGATATCCTATCCTATACTTAGTCAACATCGGAGCCGATATCCGATCCGGGTATCAGATCGTGCATCTCTACTATTAAGTTAACACACCGTGACAGGAGAAATGTGCCAGGAGACTCCATTAGGAAACTGAAGATGAAGCAAATTTGGATTTTTCTGCGAGAACGGCCCCAAGTAGAGCAGCCAAGGAAAGTCTCAGCTGGTTTCAGAGAAAGGAAGCAAAGCTGCTGCAATGCTGCAGCCAGTAGCCTGACCTGATCTTGGGAGCATTACATATATTTCAGTATGCATGCTGAATATTTAGTCCCTTTTTCATTTTTGCTTTATTTCCACTTGTGGAAAACGGGTTTTGATTTCTTGGTATATGTGCATGACTTATCTGGTGTGAGTTTCATAACAATAGGCCAGCTGATGGGATTAATATTGGTCTGGATCTTGATAATGATCTCCACACAAAAGGTTTAAAGCACTGGATAACTCCTGGAAGTCTGCATGATAAAATCAACACGAACATAACCGTCTCCACGCCACAGTGTTTGTCTTCCAGTCCGAAGGAGAGCAGCTTCACTCCTGAATCTCCGAGGCTGTTGTTGGTCAAGTTCAGTGATCTGAGGTTGCAGGACGGCGAGCTGAGCACCAAACCCAGGACTTCACAGCTTTGCTCTGAGAGGTCACAGCCTGCCAAACTGTAAAACACAATGTTTGAATCATTTTATTCTATACAGATAGATTTAATTGGTCGTGTTGCTCTCAGATGTGTAAGCTATCTTTGTTTTTGACATTTCTGCTTTTTGTTGCACGTTTTTATATTTTTACTTTATTAACTTGATCTTCAGCTGATCCAAATTGCTGCAGCGAGAGTTCTGATAAAAATCAACCAGAGGGATCATATTTCTCCAATTTTTGCATCCCTTCATTGACTTCCTGTTAAATCAAGAATAGAATTTAAAATTCTTCTTCTAACGTATAAAGCCCTTCATAATCAAGCTCCATCATATATCAGAGCTCTGATTACCCCGTATGTTCCTAACAGAGCACTTCGCTCTCAGACTGCAGGTCTGCTGGTGGTTCCTAGAGTCTCTAAAAGTAGAATGGGAGGCAGATCCTTTAGCTATCAGGCTCCTCTCCTGTGGAACCAACTCCCAGTTTTGGTCCGTGAGGCAGACACCCCGTCTACTTTTAAGACTAATCTTAAAACTTTCCTTTGTGACAAAGCTTCTAGTCAGAGTGGCTCATGTTACCCTGAGCTACCTCTATAGTTATGCTGCTATAGGCTTAGGCTGCTGGAGGACATCAGGGTCTATTTCTCTCTCTCTGCTGAGTTCTCCTACTGCTCTCCAATCTGCATTGTTTGTTGTTATTTCAGCTTTTAACTTTTTGTTCTCTGTCTTTTTTCTCTTCATAGAAGGTACACCTGGTCTGGCGCTCTGTTAGCTGTGACATCATCAGGGGAGGCAGATCATCCTCTATCACCATCTAACATAGAAAGTACTCCTGGGTCAATGTGAGCTTCTGTGCTTTCTGTGTCTCTGCTCTGTCTTCTCTAACATAGAAAGTACCCCTGGGTCAATGTGAGCTTCTGTGCTTTCTGTGTCTCTGCTCTGTCTTCTCTAACATAGAAAATACTCCTGGGTCAATGTGAGCTTCTGAGCTTTCTGTGTCTCTGCTCTGTCTTCTCTAAGCCCCAGTGGGTGGAGGCAGATGAGCGTTCACACTGAGCCTGGTTCTGGTTCTGCTGGAGGTTCTCCTCCCTGTTAAAGGGGAGTTTTCCTCTCCACTGTCGCTTCATGCATGCTCAGTATGAGGGATTGCTGCAAAGCCATCAGCAATGCAGACGACTGTCCACTGTGGCTCTACGCTCTTTCAGGAGGAGTGAATGCTGCTTGGAGAGACTTGATGCAACCTGCTGGGTTTCCTTAGAGAGGAAACTTTCTCACCAACCTGGAGGATCTGATGGAGTCTGACTTTGGAAAGAGCCTTGAGATGATGTGTGTTGTGAATTGGAGCTATATATATATAAAACCGAATTGAAAATGTTAATTGAATTAATACAACTTTTTTTGAAACAATTGCTTGATGTGCTTCTCTTACCTGAGGGTTTCCAGTCTACAGTACGGACTCATGAGTCCGTCGGAAAGCTGCTGCAACCCTGCGTCCTGCAGGTTGTTGTAATTCAAAACCAAAGTCTTGAGCCTGGAGCTCTTTGAGCTGAGAAACGAGGAAAGAGTCTCGCAGCTTTTCTGTGACAGGTCGCAGTCAGCTAACCTGAAAAACAAACACAGCGGTGAGATATCTCGGGTCTTATGTATATATCACTTTAGTAATTTCATGTTTCGTACTGACGACCGTCATACCTCAGAGATTCCAGCTTACATTGACGGCCCAGCGTCCCAGAAGACAAGGCTTTCAGCCCAGCGTCCTCCAGGTTGTTGTTGCTCAGGTCGACTTCTTTCAGACAGCAAGACTGGGAGCTGAGCACTGAAGATAAACCTTCACAGCTTTTCCCTGAGAGGCTGCAGTTGTTAAGCCTGGAAAACAATTTACCGTACATAAAACTCAGAAAGCTTCTCAGAGTGCCTTGTGAGAATGATGGTATTCGTCGGTGTGATTCCTGCCACCTACAGAGCTTTGCTGGAGGCTTTGACCACTGGCAGCAGCATCAGCAGGGCGTCCTCTGAAGCGCAGTATTTCTTCAGATGAAACACGTTCAGATCTTCCTCTGACGACAGTAGGATGAAGATCAGAGCTGACCACTGAGCCGGAGACAGCTTCCGGGTGCTGAGACTCCCTGACCTCAGGTACTGCTGGATTTCCTCCGTCAGAGAACGATCGTTCAGTTCATTCAGACAGTGGAAGAGATTGATGCTTTTCTCCGCAGACAGGTTCTCGCCGATCTTCTTCTTGATGTACTCGGCCGTTTCCTGGTTGGTTTGGGAGCTGCACGCCGTTTGTGTCTGCAGCCCACGAAGCAGCGTTTGGTTGGACGGCAGCGAAAGACCCAGGAGCATACGGAGGACTAAGTCAAGGTGGCCATTTGGACTTTGCAATGCCTTGTCTACAGCGATCTGGTGCAGTTTCTTTACATTGGGTTTGGTTTTAAAGACTTTAGACACCCTTTGTGGCATTTGATTGTTGTCTAGCAGATTTATACCGGAGTTCATGAAGGTCAGATGGATGTAGAGAGCCGCTAGAAACTCCTGAACACTCAGATGGATGAAGCAGAACAACCTATCCTGGTAAATCCCTCTCTCCTCTTTAAAGATCTGTGTGAAAACTCCTGAATATACAGAAGCTGCTCTGATATCAATGCCAGACCCTTTCAGGTCTGATTCGTAGAAGATCAGGTTTCCTTTCCGTAGCTGATCAAAAGCCAGCTTTCCCAGAGACTGGATCATCTGCCTGCTCTCTGGACTCCAGGTTAAGTCGCTCCCCACTCCCCCGTCATACTTCACCTCCTTCACTTTGGTTTGAACGAGCAGGAAGTGCATGTATAACTCAGTCAGGCTCTTGGGCAGCTCTCTTTCCTGGCAGGTTTTTAAGACATATTCCAGAACGGTGGCGTTGATCCAGCAGAAGACAGGGATGTGGCACATGATGAAGAGGTTTGGTGACGTCTTCATGTGGGAGATGATCCTGCCGGCTTGCTTCTGGTCTATGAACCTCTTCCTGAAGTACTCCTCCTTCTGCAGATCTGTGAAGCCTTTGACTTCTGTGACTGTGTCCACACACTCAGGGGGGATCTGACTGGCTGCTGCGGGTCTGGTGGTTATCCAGAGGCGTGCGGACGGAAGCAGTTTCCCTCCAATCAGGTTTGTCAGCAGTACGTCCAGAGAGGCGGACTCGGTGATATCAGTCAGGATCTCGTTGTTCTGGAAGTCCAGGGGAAGACGGCACTCGTCCAGACCATCGAAGATGAAGAGAACCGGGAATTTTTCAAATCTGCAGATTTTTGCTTCTTTGCATACATGAAAAAAGTGATGGACAAGTTCAACCAAACTGAACCGTTTCTCTTTCAGCAAATTCAGCTCTCTGAAGGCGAAGGGGAATATGAACAGGATGTCCTGATTGGTTTTGCTTTCAGCCCAGTCGAGAGTGAACTTTTGTGTTAGGACTGTTTTACCAATGCCAGCAACTCCCTTGGTCATCACCGTTCTGATTGGTTTGTCCTTTCCAGGTGAACGTTTGAAGATATTTTCCTGTTTAATGGTGTTTTCTTGCACGTGTCGTCTCCTTGATGCTGCTTCGATCTTCATGACCTCATGTTCATCATGAGCCTCTCCAGTCCCCCCCTCGGTGATGTAGAGCTCCGTGTAGATCTGGTTGAGAAGTGTTGGGTTTCCTGCCTTAGCGAGGCCCTCAAACACGCAGCAGAATCGTTTCCTCAAGTTAGACTTTAGCTTCTGCGTGCATTCTGTCACGCAAGTTCCTGCAGTTAGAGAAAGTCAATGAGATGATTAGCAGATTTGCTAAAAGCAACATATGAGTAGATGTTTCTGGCAGTTTCCAGTTTGGAACAAATTATGGTTCAGATGTACATGTCTTCATTGTGTAGAAACATAAACTCTGAAAGGAAATCAGTGAAATTGTCTTACTGTTCCATAGAATATCGGCCAGGTCATCTTTTCTCATTCTTCTCAGGAAGTCGAGTGCAAGTTTTAGAAACGTCTCCCTGCCGCTTTTCGCCTGTTCGTGGTCTTCAGTGTCTCTCGTATCTTCTTTCTCCTGTTTTTCTAAAGTTTCTGAGTAATCAGAACTCAGAATCGTCTGAAACTTCTGCAGCTCTGTCTTCATAAATGTCGTAAGGTTTTCTTCAAGCAACTGGAACAGACAGATGTTGAATTTTCTTTTTGGAAATTACGCAGACTATTGAACATAATTCACTCGAATTTAACAGGGAAATCTCAAGCAATAGTCTTAACAATGGATGCACAAAAAGCCTTGGACTTGATTGAATTTGTTTGAAGTACTGTCTAGATTTGAATCTGGCCCAGATTTTATATATTGGGTCAGAACAATTCACTCGACACCAACATCTTATGTTATTTCAAAAAACTTTTCATCTGCCCAATTCAACCTGCATCAAAGCGTAAGACGGAGTGACTGTTAGGCTTAGCACCTAAATACATGACAGACTTGTTATCAGTGCATCAACCCTCCAGACCACTGAGGTCTTCTGGCTCCAGCCAAACTAAAGGCGGAACTAAACATGGAGAAGCAGCATTTAGTTTTTATGCTCCTCTAATCTTGAACAAACTTCCAGAAAACTGTAAAAGTGCTGAAACCCTGAGTTCCTTTAAATTAATGTTAAAGTTTAAGTCCAAATTGTCTTATTCTGTATCTGACCTACTGCTACTATTCTGATGCAATGTGCTTTCCTCTGTAATGCATTTATTTCCATGTTTTTTTTTTTGTTCTGTTCATGTTCACCACTTTGAATCGTCTTGTTACTGAAAAGTGCTTTAGAAATAAACCTGCCTTGCCTCGTTTTTCCCCTTTAATATTTTATCTAGCTTTATAACCACTTGCAATGGGGATAATAAATAATCCCTTTTATAAAAGAGATTAATATAGGCCCGACAAAGTGTCTTGTATCACTATATGCTGATGATATGCTAATCGCCCTAAGTGTCTTTTGCAAAATATGATGAGATTTGGGTCCATTTAAGGTTTTAACATTAACTGGTACAAAAGTGAACTAAGGAACTACGGGAACGATAGAGCAATGCATGTTCCCTTAAAGTGGTACATGATAGCATCACATATGTAGGGCTGAAAATGACAAAAAGTGTTTTTTTGTTGTTTTTATTTGAGCAGATCTGACCACACATTCTCGTCACTAGGAAGGTATGAATGGGGCATGATTCTGCATGCATGTGTGAGTGGGAATGTACTGGAGAGGTTGTTATGGGGATTTCATCTGTATATGAAAATACTGTATGTTTCTTTTTTGTGTTCTGGAGAAATAAAAGTTTTTTTTAAAAAAATACAGCTTTGCAAAACTATATTTAAGAAAGTTGTTCTAGTGAGAGTCTTCCCTTTTCTGTTAAGGCGATCGTGTTTTTTTTTTTTTTTTTTTTTTTACCTTAAATACAGACTCCAGTTCTCTTTGGTAATCTTTGGCAGATTGGTCACTGAGCTCATCTGAGATCTCTTGGCTAGCACTGCCAAAAAAAAAGAAATGTAGATTTAAAATAAAGTCATTTGAACCACAATGTGATCTTTTCTGGAAACTATACTCTTGTTTTTACCTGTGATGAAAAGTTTGAGCTCTGTCTTTAAAATCTACTTTATTATCCATGGAAAGATTACTCTTTAAGGAAGAGCAGGGTACAGGGGAACTTGGTGCTTTTGAACATACTCTGTATGGGTCACAATAAAATACGATTTGTTAAAAAATGTATCAGACATCCTAAAATCCATCAAGCAAAGGTTAACAAAGATGTAAGCCTTGACTTATTTGTTGGCCCTTCAAAGAAATCACCGTCTATACTCTTATGAGCTCGTCTGAGCTACACGTCCTCTAGAGGAAACCCAGAGTAATGTTGATTTTTCTTTTACATTTAAATTAAATAGAATTGTACTAAATATAAATCAAATGTGATTTTACTTTCACTGCAAAAGGGGAACTAAAAGTAAGTAAAAAAAATTGAGATGAGTATATTTGTCCTTGATTTGAGCAAACAAGTTTAAATGATCTGCAAATGGAATACGATTTTTGCACTTAAAATCATCAGCAAATCATCATCGTCATCTTATTTCAAGTGAAGTATATCTAATTATCTTATTTTAAGGGTAAAAATACCTATTCTATTGGCAGATAATCTTATTTACCTGTTCAAATCAAGGACAAATACACTAATTTCAAGAAAATTTGGCTTACTTTTACTTCCCTTTTTGTAGTTTTTCATATCTGATGTGACTTTCTCTGTTAGGGCAAAACATATTTTTTTCTAAAAACGCTCCTCTATCCTGTTGCTTTCCACTGAGGTTCAATACCCAGTTATTTTATTTCTATATTATTCTATTTTATGGACGTATGCAGTTTCTTTGGAGATATATTGTCTCTTCTATGCTGATGACATGCAGTTGTATTTGCCTCTTAGCCTTACGTAATGGATACGCTGCCGATCTAAGCCTACTGCTTAATCTGAATTAGTGATCGACTCTTGAGGAACGATGTTGCTTTAAATGCCAGTAAAAATATATAATATCACCATAATTATTTTTCTAACAGTGCCTCTATAACATACCTAACAATGTTTAGAACTGGATCCATTGGTATTTTATTTTTAGAATTTATATAGTTTCCATTCTTGCATCATGTCACTTATATTCTGATTATATTAAGTAATTATATTTGAGTTTTATCAATTGGATAGGCTGTCTGTTCTGGTCCAATATTTACTATTTCCTGGCGTTTCTTGTCTTAAATAACAGTAAAACTGAAACTATGACTATAGTCCTAGAGGGGACTAGAGAACATCTTTTAGGCATTCTTGTTACTGCATTTACTGAATTTATTGTAATGTTTTTGTTTTTTTTATGGGAGGTGGACAGTTATCCTTTTCAGGGACAGATCATTGCTTATCTTAGACTTTTCTTAATCCTTCATGCTTATGTTCAAGTTCAAGACGTAAAAAATAATTAATAAATCCATGTCATTGGAAAACATACAGCCATTTTTATTTCCTGGAAACCTAATCAGAAAATATGCATTTTTATAATTTTAATTAAGCATTTCTTTAACAATTTTTGGCATGAATTGCTTTTATTGAACAGTAATTTAAGAGGAAAGAGGGTGGAAAGAGAGGTAGAAATAACATAACAAACGGCAGAGGATGGGGAATCAAAGCCAGGACAACCGCGTCGAGGACTCTGGCCTCTCTCTGCACATGGTGGACCTCTTCAACCAGCTGAACGTCCCACATATGCATCATCTTCCTAAAACATGACTGCATGCGCTACTACAAAATAATTCAGGTACCTCTTATAAGGAAAGCGTAAAAAAGATGAGTCCTACATAACCTGACTTCGACCTAAACAACTTGAAGAGAAACTTACCGGGTTTCTAAAGAAGTTGCCGCTTTGAAATCAGCTTGTGTTTTATAAGGTATGTCACTTTTCAAAGACACACCATGAGTTTCTGGTCCAGTTCCCGTGCATTCTCCTTCATGCTTTGGGTCAGGGCTTCAACACAACAGACACAGATAACTTTGGGCTTGGAAGATGTGGATTTAGTAATTTGAGTGTTCAACTTTTACATGTAGAAAAGGCCCAGAGAGTTTTATAACAAAAGACACACAGGGCTGTGAGTTAAGTCAGAAATGTGGTGATAATTCATGTAAACTGGAGGAAGAGATGGTTATCTCACCTCTGAGCTTTGTCCTGACCCTCATCTTCCTCACAGACGGTGGCTTTTGGTGGCAGGACTCCAGAACTCATGCTTCACACCTTATCATAAATATACAAACATGCTCACACTTACTGTTAAGTTATTTTCTTCCACGGAACACAGATAAAGTATTCATGACGATCATTTGGGTCAAAATGAGTCCCAGTTAAACCAGACTGAACATTAGATTTATTTTAATTACTTTAGGAAAGACAGATAAACCGTATAGAGATGAGGATGGAAATAATTCTAAATGCTTCGAGAATTGTTCTGGCTCAAGACTGAAAAAGCGCAGCCTGTGTCATAGAGTGAAACACTTCTACTCAGCTTGATTCAAAGCTGCCAGGGTAGTTGTGACACTTCCTGCTGTTTTCACTTTTGCTATATAAGAACCACTAACAGATAAAAATTACAAAGTGCTCACAGTGAAACAGACATGTACAGACTTCTTACCTGCTAATCTCACTTTATGTCAAAAAGTTTTAACCATCCATTTGAGTAATTGCTTGGAGACGGCCGTGCTGATTCCCTGTCAGTCCAGGTGACTGAGTGCATTTGGCTTGACGATGCAGTTACATCCTCATAACTAAGTCTAGGATGAAAACATGATTGGAGCATAAAAACCAGTCTGTCCTGTCAGGAACCAAGGAGGAGCCTTTATGAAAATACTTTCAGGCATAGCAGTGATGGCAATGAAGAGTGGAAACATCATCCTGCTGACTTAAAATAGCACAACCTTGTCACATTTAAGCATTCTAGTTGGTAAAAAGATGCCAGGAATGACTTGACAATAATTCAACCAGGAGGGACTCACACAAACAAAAGAGGCAAAAGATTTATTGACAAAAATCATAAAAATCATTTTTGCTCAGACACCGGTGGAAGACGTGAAAGCTTGTGAATGTCTATGAGCTTTGATGTTCATTTTAGGATTGGGATTAGTAAAGTCTTCCCCCCGGGGTCCGGACACTAGTGGTGGAAGCCAAAGGAGATAAGGAGCCAGGTGGATGGGGTGGAGGTGGTCGAAGCTCAGCTTAAGTTTAGCTGAAGAGTGGGAGAATCCATGGATGAAAAGCCTTATAAGCAAAGTCTTTATGGGATGATAGGATGAGGACTTGAGGACATGACGAGGTGTAGGGGGAGTCTTCCAGTTTGAATTTATGTCTAAACTTCATAATATGACATTTTGTTAAATCAGTAACAAATAAAACATGTTACTTTCACTGCAATAGTAGTTGTTCTCAGTTGCAAGATTTTATAAAAAAAAAAAAAATTAAGTTTAACAAGTAGGAAAGATGCTGTGGTCAGAGATTTCGTAGAAAGGCAGGAATCCACTTGCACATATTGTTTCCACATATTCAAATGTTTCATGTAAAATAGATTAAGGAAGTCCTTGAAAGGTAACTCAAATCAGTATATACAGCTAGGAAAGTATATTTTTACCACATAACTGTTTTGCCCCTGTTGTGAAATCAGACAACAGAAAGAAGTAACAGTAAGTCTCCAAGGCTGAAGCCACCCGAAATGTGAGAAGCTGCAGGCATCAGGGGACTGAACAGGGGAGATGTTATCATCTTCCTCTTTATCCGTGGGCCCTTATGAAGAGACCGTCTACACTGGAGAGACCTGCAGCCATGTACAAGCTGGACCCAGCCAAGCACAGCCTGCCTTCTTCAACATCGAAACCTAAAACCTACAGAGAAATGAGCAGCGAAAGTCAATGGTTTACTTTTAATGTGTTTTAACTGTTCTGTTTTTAAGGTTTGACCAAGATTTAAAAAAAGACCCAGAGCCTACAGGCTAACCTCCTGCTAGCAATTTTGCAACAATGCTATGCTGATAAGTTTTGGAGTTTGATTTGCAGTTATGAAAAACTTTATTTCCATAAGGGTTTTCAGCACTGATGTAACAATAGTGTTTGTGTTTTCTGGTCCACGCATTACAACAAAATATAGCTTAAAAGTTTTTCAAGTGGAAGCCGAATGTCCGCTAGCAGTAGCCGCTATTCGTTTCTCTAATAACTGAGTAATACCCTAATTAAATGTGACTATGGCTTGTTTTAAACATAATGCTTGTTTCGTTTCGCTCCACCTCTGGAAATTGAATCATGGAAACCAGGCATCTGATTATCCATTTGAAGAGTACAGCTGTCAGTGAAGATCTCTGATTTTACTTCACTGCCTCTAGTGGCAAAACAAAATATTACAAGAACAAAGACAGAAAAATAAGCGATGAAAAAATTATCTTGTCCTTCAGGGCAGAACCAAAAACAAGGAAAAAAAAAGCTCAGAAATATTTTAATCTAGATATATTTTTCTCACTTGCCTTTCAGGGCTTCCGTATATGTGATACCTTGGTAATTAGATCCCTTTTTATTGTCCTCAAAAAACTTTGGAAATAAACAAGTTGATGCAATGATTAGAGGTAGGGTTAGGGTTGCTGTCTACAGAAATACCAGATTTAAACCATTTTCTTTAATCCAAAATGCTTTTTTTAATACTTCATTTTGTACACGTTACATACATTTTATTTGGGCAAATATTACAATCATATTTTTATCACACAAAATGAAAGAATTTACATTTATGAAGACAACAACATAGGATAAACATAAGATAAAATGTACTCATGGAATTAACTTGAACGTGAATGCCATTTTTGGCCACATAAATATACCTGGACCTATACCAGAGCATTAAAGGTAGAGTCTGTGATTTTTCAGGAAGTTTCCCTAAGTCCCTTTTTGAATAACTGCACATGTGCAAGACCAACTTACCTGCTCTTCTGTTCCTCAGGGTGATTGCATAAAACAAATCTCCCAAATTCACTCTGGTCTTGTTTCTTTCTACTGAGGCCTTCCTCTTCTTCTCAAAAATATGACACAGTTTGCTTGTTGCGACTCTCAGCCATGTTCAAAGTCTACGGTGAGAGCAGTGGAGCTACAATGAACGGCTAACACCGAAGCTAACCACTAAGCTAACCGAATACATGCACAGCCATCAAGCAGAAACTAACAAGGAACGAGCACGCACACTGGCATTAAGTGGGCGTGTCAGACTGAGTGGCATGTGGGATAACCGATAGATAAGATGATACCCCGGAACTTGAGGGACAGAAGGGGTTGAGAGCAGGAACAAAAGGGTGCATAGCATTAGTCCGACAACCCATTAGTTCGACAACCCTAACCCGACAACCTAAGGCACAAGTCATGACCGTTCTGTCTAATGTGGGAAAAGTTTAGTTTTCTTTGCTATGCACTCACCATGAAGTTCAATCTAATGCCATCAGAGAGTACTAGGCATGGTAACTGCTGATACAGATAAGATGAATTTGGGTATAGGCCTAGCGCATGAATGTTGTCAAGGTATAGGCCTGTTAAGAATCAATACTAAAAACCAAGCTAATTTTTTGGGTTGTCGGACTAATGGGTCATCCGACTATATCAGACTAGTGGGACTGTCGGATTATTGGGGTGTTGGACTATTGGGCAGACCCCTTCACAAAACTCTGACCAATCCCTGCCATTCCGACTGAACAGCAGGGATTGGTCGGTGTTTTTACAGGCCTGCAGCTCCACAGATAATGATTTTTTAACCTCCTTTTTCTAAATACATAATGTATTGACTACTTTCAGGGTGGTAGGACCATTTTACTCAAAAAGTATTGTACTGAACAGGTTTACCAGCTACAGTTTCAAAGTTGATTTCACTTTCAAATACTCTGCTCATTACAGAGAACAAATACACGCTGAGGAATCAAACCAGAATCCGAAGCCAGGGTACAGCGGCTCAGTGAAGGTGGCGTTGAAGGTGTGAAGGTGCGTCAAAGTGTCCGAGGAGATTCTGTAGTAGGACAGAGTCCCAGCAGGAAAGTCCAAGTAAACTGCTATTCTATGGGAGAGGCAGGATGCAGGGAGGGGCACGACTGTCATGATGTTATTGTGACAAACAGCATAACCAACATCGTCACAGCACCTTAGACCCCACGACAGCTCGTTCCCTCCAAACCAGCGGTCACTGCTTAGACCGCGCCGTGTGAGTCGCTTGTAGCTCACCGACACCAGAACCCTCCCGCTCCACTCCACCTCCCAGTAGCAGCGACCCGTCAGGCCGTTCTTGCACAGAAGCTGATTCCATTCGAATCTCTCCGGGTGGTCGGGATACGGCTGCTCCTCGTCGACAATCTTCACCTTCTTGTTGTTGGCCGACAGTACCAGCTTCCTGCTGACCGTGTTCGGATCCAGTTCAATTTCACAGAAATCTAAAGGGACACAAAATAGTTGTGGTTTGGCATGTTTCTGTTGGAGTCCAGTTGAAGGAAGCCCTGGATTAAATAATCTCTATACACTGCAAAAACGGATCTAAAAATAAGTAAAATGTTCTTAAAATTTGTGTTTTTGTCCTAGATTTGAGCAGGTAAATAAGACTATCTGCCAATGGAATGAGTATTTTGACCCCTAAAATAAGATAATTAGATATACTGCACTTGAAATAAGATGGAGATAAATTGTTCCTATTTTAAGTGCAAAAATCTTATTCTATTGGCAGATCATCTTATTTACCTACTCAAATCAAGGAAAAATACACAAATTTTAAGACCATTTTACTTATTTTTAGTTCCGTTTTTGCAGTGTAGTTTGTGGATATTTAAGAGAATAACAGCTGCAGATTGTGAAAAGGCTTTACTTAAAAGGCTCTAGATTTTAGACAGTAGGAAGAGAACACAAAAGGCTGTGAGAAAGACAACACAGATCTCAGTTTGCAAATAAGAGGTTAAAAAACATTGTGAGGATGAAGTGAAGCACGACAAAGCACAAACTGGTAATACCGGCTTGATCATAGAAGGAATCTGAACCGCTTTAACAAGACATTACTGGTAAGGAAATAAACTAGCTACTGAAAAATGTGTGAAACAAACTTTAAAAGCTTGAAAGAAAAGGTCCAAAGGATATTAGAAGACAAAACAAAATAGTGTGAGATGAACAAATTATTACTGTGAAATGTTTGTTAAATGAATTGGTTATTTTTGACGACATTATTCAAACTTACACTTCTTGAGGCCCGGTGTTAACCACTGCTTTCCACAATGATCCACTCTGCAGGAGGAAAAACAGAAACAAGTCAGTTAACATGGCGCCAAAGCCCCGTTCAACACGTTTAATTCAGATGGAAAGAAACTATTTCATTAACACATTTTGTAATTTGTGTTTTATTTATTGCTTTATTTTGAAATAATTGTCTGTTTTTCTTGGTTTTCCGTCTCATAGTTGCTCATAAACTTGTTATTTCTTGCCACCTTCAGCTGTTTTCTGACCTTGGGGACGCCTTTTCCTAGTGATTTCAGTCTTTTCTGCAGCTTCCAGACACCTTTAGCCCCCGGGTTCTCCTCTTGTTGCTTAAAATGTGTTCAAAGCGCTGCTTAAGTTGTTCCAGCCATATCTAGTGGACAAGCCTTTTTCTGTCCAGCTACTTTCCTGCTCTTCAGCAGCTTTCCCATTAGACTATCCTTCAGTGCTTAATTTTACGCTCTCGTTGAACACTATATTCTTTATTTGGTGTCTTTCTTTAATAGTTTCTTTAACACTTTTACTCCTTAGCAGATAAAATCCAAATTTTCCTCCATCCAAAAATTTCTCAAGGTGACATCACAAATACCTTCCTAATCTATAAAAACAAAAAACTTCTACTTTAATTGAATTTCTCTAAACCTAAATGACAATAAAACTAATATATTTGGTAAAATGTTCTTGATGGAGTTGATGTTCTTTGTCTATCTTGGAGTATAGTTGCTGCTGAATGGTTCAGACTTCTGTTTTCAGATAAACGTTGACTTGACATTTATCTGAAAACAATCAAAGCTGTTTGCGACCCTGTCTGAAGTTTCCAGTCTGTGACGGAACCTGTCCACACTACTATAATATTGCCTGTGGTCACAAGAAAGCAGACCTTACCAGCAGAGAATCTAACAAGTAATTTCAAGCTGAATATGAGACATCAGAACTGAGAACTGAAGGCTGCACTGTATTGACACATAAGTCTATGCAAAAGGAGCCCAGACCAGGTACTGATTGTGAGACTAAACTATGACTGGCCACATTTTTCAGCAGCCCCACTTTACTGCTTTAAAACCTTTTTTAAATTAGTCTTTTGTAATATTTTCTGTGAAACTAAATGTAAGATTGTATTTAGCTGCAACCCCTAATCAGCAAATTTAATGGAAATGTATGCCTTAAATATCCCTCTGTGTGTAACAAACCAAAATGACTTGTAATTTACTCAGTGAAATAAGTTGACTTTTTAGTTATATTCTAATTTATTTAGATAAAACTGCTAGAAATTATATATTTTTTCTGCACTTAAGGGATAAAGCTCTCTTCTCAAGACAGTTAAACGGAATACTATTTTAAAAATCTGATTGCCTGAATTGGTGGAGGAAAGACATCTTAGCATCTGCTGCTCATAAAAACAAGAAAGTTGTGCACAAGGAGGAATATATGTGGACACTTGTTGTACCTGAGCATTTCTAGTTTGCAGTGTGGATCTTCCACCCTGGAAGACAGAAGCTTCACTCCTGAGTCTCCTGGATGGTTGTAGCTGAGGTCCAGCTCTTTCAGGTGGGAGGGATTGGAGCTCAGAGCTTTGGCGAGAGCAGCACAGCCTTCCTCCGTGATCAGACAACCTGTAAGACTGAAAACAAAATTATATAAATAAAATTAAAAGGTCTATCAGCTTTGACACAAGTTTAACTGTTTGCAACACCAGCATATCCTGACCTAAGGGACTCCAGTTTACAATTGGGACTTTCCAGTCCCACAGAAAGTAGCTTAACTCCTGCGTCCTCCAGCTTGTTGTTGCTCAGGTCCAGTTCCCGCAGACAGGAGGATTTGAGGCTGAGAACCGAAGCCAGAGCTTCACAGCTTCTCCCAGAGAGGTTACAGCCACTCAGTCTGAAGAGTACAAAAACAAAAAACAGAAAACTAAAAGTTGTTTTCAATGAAACAGATTAAATACATGGGCTTTGTCGTCTACCTACAGGACTCTGTTGGAGGCTTTGACCACTGGAAGCAGCTTTAGAAGCTAGTCTTCTGAAGCGGAGTATTTCTTCAGGTCAAACACAGCCAGATCTTTGTCTGATGACAATAAGATAAAGACCAGAGCCGACCACTGGGCCGGAGACATTTTATCTGTGGAGAGACTTCCCGATCGCAGGTACTGTTGGATCTCTTCAACCAGAGAGCAATCGTTGAGTTCATTCAGACAGTGGAACAGGTTGATGTTCTTCTCCACAGAAACATTGTCACAGATTTTCTTCTTGATGTACTGGATTGTTTGTTGGTTGCTTTGTGGGCAGCTTTGCATTTTTGTCTGCAGGCCTTGTAAAAAGGTTTGATTTGCTGGCTGAGAAAGTCCCAACAGGAAGCGCAGGAACAGGTCCAGGTGTCCATTTGGACTCTGTAAGGCCTCGTCGACAGCATGCTGATGGAGCTTAAATGCTGCAGAGTCCGGTTCTCCAGTCTCTGATGTATTTGGTGTTCCCATCAGCAGGTTGACACCAGAGCTAATGAAGGTCAGATGGACATAGAGAGCAGCCAGGAACTCCTGGACACTCAGGTGGATGAAGCAGAACACCTTGTTCTGGTACAGCCCTCTCTCCTCTTTAAATATCTCTGTAAAAACTCCTGAGTACACCGAGGCCTCGCTGACATCAATGCCGCACTCTGCCAGGTCTGATTCGTAGAAGATCAGGTTTCCCTTCTGCAGCTGAACAAAAGCCAGTTTCCCCAAAGACTCAATCATCTTCCTGCTCTCTGGACTCCAGTGTGAATCGGTTTCCATTCCCTTATCATACTTGACCTTCTTGACTTTGGTCTGAACAACCAAGAAGTGGATGTACATTTCCGTCAGGGTCTTTGGCAGCTCTCCATCGTCTCTGGTTTTCAACATGTCCTCCAGAACGGTGGCATTGATCCAGCAGAAGATGGGGATGTGGCACATGATGTGGATGCTGCGGGATGATTTTATGTGGGCGATGATCCTGTTGGCTTGCTTCTTGTCTTTAAACCTCTTCCTAAAGTACTCCTCCTTTTTGGAATCTGAGAAACCTCTGACTTCTGTCACTACATCCACGTAGTGAGGAGGGATCAGACTGGCCGCTGAAGGTCTGGTGGTTATCCATATCTGAGCGGAGGGGAGCAGTTTCCCCCTGATGAGGTTCGTCAGCAGGACATCCACTGAGGTGGACTCTGTGACGTCAGTCAGGACCTCCTTGCTGTGGAAGTCCAGAGGAAGTCGACACTCATCCAGACCGTCGAAGATGAACAGAACCTTAAACTGTTCAAAATCGCAGATTTCATTGATTTCTGGGAAGAAGTGATGAATCAGTCCCACCAAACTGAACCGGTTCTTTTTCAGCACATTCAACTCCCTGAAGGTGAACGGAAAGGCAAAGTGGATGTCCTGGTGTGCTTGGTCTTCAGCCCAGTCCAGAGTGAACTTCTGAGTTAGGACCGTTTTCCCAATGCCAGCGACTCCTTTAGTCAGCACGGTTCTGACTGGCTGAGCTTTCCCACGGTGAGCCTTAAAAAGCTCTTCCTGCCTGATAGTTTCCAGACTGTCTTGTTTTCTGGAGGTGGTCTCAATCTGTCTGACCTCATGCTCTTCATTAACCTCTCCGGTTCCTCCCTCGGTGATGTAGAGCTCCGTGTAGATCTGGTTTAAAAGAGTCTGGTTTCCTCCTTTGGCGATCCCTTCAAAAACGCACTGGAACCTTTTCCTCAGGTTAGACTTTTGTTTCTGCTGATACTCTGTTGATGAGGCCCCTGTAGACAGAAAAGCTCTCTTTCAGGTCATTTCTTGTATAAAATAGATTTTTCTACTGCAATAAACTGGGAAGAATCAGCCAACAGTACAACTAATATATTTTACATTTCAGGGGTTTTAGTGCAACGAGTATTTTTAAAAAGTCAGGAATTTTTCACAGAGATAAAAAAATTAACTTTCTTCCATGTCCACGCGATGACACCTGCAGCATGAAATGAAGTAAACTTTGCTGTGACAATGTGAAGCTGATTTCACATTGTTTCTTAATTTGCTATGTGTGCAGGTATATTGGAAAAGGTGTTTTGTAGGTCTGAGCATAAGGAAATAAAACATCTAAACCTGTTTTATAAAATGCTGATGTTACCTTTGTTCGGGGCTCTTCCCCGTTTCCATTTTTCCTGCATTGTGATCAACATAAGAGCCCAGGACTGAGCTGTACCATTTTTTTGGGCTTTTTTAGATTAAATATACTTTCTGTTTACAGAGTAATTTCTTACTAAAGAAATCATTAATGAAAGAAGACCGCTTCTCCCTGGGAAAAGTATCTGCGATCTTTAACATGTCTTTGGAGTAAATGTGTTGCTTTGAGGCTCTCCTGCTCTGAATAGTGCATGTTTATTGGGATGATGGTTGTGAAACTCATGATATTCTGCTGTGTCAAGGCAGGGTAAATTACTTTTTTAGCAATTTCACCATCCAGTTATATTTAGTTTGGGGGGAAAAAATAATGTGTGGGTGCACCGAGGTGATCAGATCATTATTATTCAAATAAATGACAAAATATGGTAACAGTTTCGTCTCCAGTTTCAAGAATCCAGCATGCTGAGGTGAGTGGATGGTGAGGTTACAGTTGGGTCGCTGTTGTGAAATTTCAGCAGCAGTTGTATCGATTCTGATGTGTGGTGTGCATTTCATGTTTGCTAATTCTGACCAATTTTTCTAATTTAATCTGAAAATGTCAAGGAAGGCAGGATTAGCTGTTCATCAAATTGTATAGAAAGATTTATTCTCCACTACGGCGTTGTGTCTTCCTAGACCCAGGATACAAAATGTTTTGATGGTTTATTAGATTCATATATGTTATGTTAATTTGGTTGCAATATAGAAATGTTGATGGTTTAGTTCATTTCGTTGACTTTTTTCCCCTTACCTCTTTATTGTGATTGGTTCTCTTTTTTCAACTTCACCTGTTTTACATGAATGTGTGCATTTCAAGAATCAGTAACCCTGGATTTACTTTCTGAGTTGATAGCCAGCCTGGTGCTATGTGCAAATGCTCTGCTGTTAGTTTTGTTCATTCTTGCTCTATTTTTTGTTTTGTTTTTTTGCTTTTATTTTATTGGAAAATGAAAATAAATTAAATAGATCTTGATTGAAAAAAGGGTAAAGTAATCTTACTGTTGTGCAGATAATATGCCAGCTTCTTTTGTTTCATTTTCCTCAGAAAGTCTAGTGTGAGCTTCAGAAATGACTCTCCACTGGTCTTCCCTTGGTCATCATCATCTTCATCCAGCACCTCTTCTTTCTCTCCTCGGCTCGTTAAGCATTCATGGTAATCTGGTCCGAGAACGTCTTGGAATTTCTTCAGCTCTCTTTTTACAAAACTCATGATGTTTTCCTCCAGAGCCTGAAACAAAGAAATCAAATGTGTGCTTAAAATCCAGAGGAGTGCTGGGAATACTTGCCTTCATTAGAAAGGCTGAATCCCTATAACTGCTAAAATTATAACCATCATTAAAGTGGATTGGATTTAAGAAGTAAAGACCGCCCTGCAACCAAATAATGTTGGATTTGTTTTGCTGCTTACTGATGGTTATTATTTGTGAAAACCTTTACAGCGTGTTAATTTATTCTGACAATAAAGTGATGATTCTAAAATGGTTCTTACCTTAAATATAGAGTCCAGATCATTCTGAGGATGAGAGGGAGACTGAACACAGAGACACTCTGAGTTCTGCTGCTCAACGCTGCAGAAATAAGAGATTTTAGCACAACATTAGTGACAAGATTTACTTTATGTTGTTCAGATATGTTTACAGGAACAAAATATCAACATTCCTTACTACAGGTATGAACGTTTTTGATGAATGTGATGTTATTTTAAAGAGGAAACAGTGAATACTTTTTGTTCTCACCCGTTCTGGACAGACTGTTGTTCTCTGAACACAGTGATTGGATCCATGGACCGGTCGCTCTTCAGGGACAAACAGCTGACTGGAGACAGGGCTGGTGTCTCCCGCCGGATCCTGGTGGAAACAAGGCAACCAGAAAGTAAATAATTAGTGATTACTCATATTTATGGGAATTAAAATTGTATCCTAGGAAAACCCTGAATTTCTGCACTTTTATTTATGAAAAGTGTATTTTTGGAATAGCGAAGCATTTATGAGAGAAAGCATCTGCATCAGTCGCTATAATCCATGATAAATTTATTACAGGTTCTGTGTATCGTCTTCTGTCAGGAACACGTTCTTGTCCAGAGTTGGAAAACAAAGGCGGAGCTGTGGGAACAAGCTGCTCTGTTAGAGGTTTGGGTCGGTTGAAGTGTGTCTGCCGTAAAACAAATGTGTTTTTATGACTTTTATCCTGACAGCCTGCACAGTGATGCAGCTGGTAGAACTGCTGCCTTGCAGTAAGAAGGTCCTGGGTTTCAATCCCAGCCTGGGGTTGTTCTCCCTCTATATGTGTGAGTTATTTCTGGGTACTCCGGCTTCCTTCAGCAGGCTAATAAGATACTTATTTTTAAATTAGTTTTACTGTTGGTTTATGTGTCTCTCTAAGTCTGCTAAGTGTGAGTGGATGCATGCTTGTTTGCCCAGCTGCGTTACCCTGTGATGGACTGGTAACCTGTACAGGGTGGATTCCCCACCCCCACCCCCGACCCTGCACCGATAAGCTGGTATGAAAAAAACAAATGGATGGATTAAATTCTCACTCTTTATGAACAGACGGGTCTCCATTTTTGAAGACAGTGATTGGATCCATGGACCTGTCGCTCTTCAGAGATATGCAGGACGCAGGTTTCTGCTCATTCATCCTGGGAGAGAGAAAAACAACAAAATAAAAGTAGTTATGGGCCTTATCAGAGTTTAACATCCATGCTTTTTCCTGGACGATCAAATCAGATGCATAAAACTTAAATTACAGATTACAAATCCCTAATAAAGAATCTGAACCAGTTTCTCACCCGTTCTGGACAGACTGCCGTTGTTCTCTGAAAACAGTGATTGGATCCATGGACCGGTTGCTCTTCAGTGACAAACAGCTGACCGGAGACATGGCTGATGTCTGCTGCCGGATCCTGGTGGAAACAAGACAAACAGAACTTGACTAACAGGGAAGCTGCTCTGAGCAAAACCGATTATACTTTCACATTGCTTTTAAATAAAAATAAAGTGAATATTTGTTTAACCAAACATTCTAATGACCTTGTATATGTTAATAAAGTTACTATTAGTGATGGAAGTGGTAGTTTTAGAGAAGAGACCCTCTCAAGGGGTTAGATTCTCACCATTTTTGCTCCGACGGGTCTCCATCTTTGAACACAGTGATTGGATCCATGGACCGGTCACTCCTCAGCGATATACAGCTGGGTGGTGATGAGACTGGGCTCTGTGGATTTATGCTGACATAAACAAAAAAAGGCATTTTCAACTACAGAAAACATACTGGCACAAAGAATGGAGCAGTTTATGGTCAAAGTGAATCTTAAAACACCGACTGGAGGCCCAGACTCTAAACTCCAAGCAATGAGACAAAGTATTGAGTTGAACTTTTGTTATTGACCAAATACTTATTTTCCACCATAACTTACCAAAAAATTACTTAGAAATCCTGCAATATGATTTCCTGTATTTCTTTCTCATTTTGTGTCATAGTTGAAGTGAACCCATGATGAACGTTACTGACCTCTCTCATCTTTCTAAGATCAACTGACTGAATAATTGTTTCTCCACTGTAAGAGCATACAGAAAATCTAAAATAATTTGAATTCAGTTTAGTTTGTCTGTATAACAGCAATTTATAACAGTTATCTTCATTAACTTTACAGGACAAATGAGTCTAATTAAATCTAAACATATAGAATCCAATTTAGTCCAGATTAAATGCAAGTCCATCTACTTCCTTCATAACTAATCACCTTATTGTTGGACTCAGTCCAATTGAGTCAAGATTAATAAACAATAGGGTGAAGTTTAGTTAAACGTTTATCTTTTTTATTTATTTATAATCAGTTAAATTCTTAGTTTTTACTGCAGAGTCAGAGAAGGAGCTGATAATCAGGATTTCATGGGGCAACTCGGACCATGAATCTGATCCATGAGAAAATAAACTGGATTAATTTTGGATCCTATAAATGTGTAAAATCTTCCCCAGCTGAAACTGCAGAGAAAAATCTATTTTCACGAGCCTATCAACAGAAGTTTGTGTTGTGTGGTTGGATTCACTTTTGTTCTGCATCTAAATAAATGAATTAGTATATTTTATCGTGAAAATATCTGCTTCAAATGATTGTTCTTGTGTTTCCTTAAGGACGTTTATTCTCACCTTTTATGCTTAGACTGGAGTCCTTCGTTGAACACCGTGATTGGATCCATGGACTGGTTGCTCTTCATGGACACACAGCTGATTGGAGACAGGACTGGTTCCTGCTGATCGATGCTGAAGGAAACAAAGCAACAGTGTGGGAGAGTTTGTGTCAATGAATTGGAGAAATGTTCCCATCATCCAAAAGGAAAAGGAAAGGTTCTGTGACAAATGTTGCTCCCAAACGTGAAAAAAAAAGCTGATTTGTTCCAACCATTCTCAATAATTTCAGTCAGGCTGAAGAAATGAGACGCAACACTGAGAGAAGTAAACCTACAGCGTATTTTACTAGTCTAATCAGATCAGGTCAGACAGCAATGCCTCATGGGTGAGTATTCAATCTGCCAGCAGATGGAGCCAGCCGGAAAAAACACACACAAAAAAAAACAAATAATATGAACAATAAACTGAGTTTAAAGGTGCATAATTTCTTCAATCAGTACAACTATCCCTATAGTTTATCTTTGCCATCTCAGCACTATCAGATGGAGGAACCTAAGCTTGACTCCTTTAAATAAACTCTACCACCTTGTTTTCCCCTCAGAAACAAGAAGATCTGGTAAAACTGGGACTGTTTATACGGGTTATTACATTTTCTAAAATGTTCTGGGGTTTTTCCCCCCAGTGACTTTAACAGGAACGTGTTTATTGCCTTCCCTGCTAGTTGCTAATAAAGATAAACCAAACATTTGACACAACCCTTAACAGAATAAAGGTAGAACAGGGGTCACAGATGGAGTCATGGTAGTTAGTAATGATCTGATGTTTGGACTTCTCAGGAATCCACCTGATTAAACTGAATTGTTTGACATGAGCGAGAACGAAAAGCAGTTTATTCCACTTCTATACCTTTTATTTGGATAGAAAATTAAATCTCTAGCACATTATATAGTGGACACTACCGTATGTCTCGGACTATAAGTCGCACTTTTTTTTCATAGTTTTGGCCGATCCTGCGACTTGACGTCTCTGCATTTGGAGCCAGTGGGGCCCACCAGATGTCGCTGTGGAGCTCCATGTTTGCAATAATCAGTTTATAAAGTAATATTGTAAAAAAAAAAAAAAAGACAGATTATCTTGCCAATAAAATTTGGTTATAAACATTTGTATCTAAATATCTATGTCTGCCAGAAAACTAACAAGCTCAGCAGCTAAATCCTCCTGAGGCGCCTTGATATTGGGGCCGGCCCACCAATGTTTGTTTAAATAATGAACGTCTGAAATAGGGGTGTGCAAAATAATCGTCATGACGATGCATCGCAATTCTAATATTCACAATTCAATGCATCGATTCTTGACGCCAAGTATCGATTATTAATTTAAGAAACGAATAAATAAATTGCATGAATGGTTGGCGAACATCAGCCAAAAACAAGTGGAATACAACTTCCAGTCCAGTAGATGTCGCTGCAGATGTGTTGATGCCCGCTGCCTTGTGTCAAGAGCATTTCTGGCCGTGGGATACTGCGACGAGTCATTCATAAACAAAACATGGAGGATACTGAGAACATTCGCCCAGCTCCATCACATGTCAAGTCAGATGTTTGGACACATTTTGGCTTTAAAAACAAAGAAGGTAAAAACAAAATTGATATGACGCACGCAATTTGCAAACACTGTTACATCGTAATGAAATACTGTGGGAACACAACAAACTTAAAAAGGCACACATGCAGAGGCGCCATCCAGAAAAATAAGCACTGATTGAACAAACAAGCTAGCCCCAACATCTACACGCACAAACATTTTAATGTTTTCATTTCACTGGTTTAAAGGACCACTGAGGCCATGTAAACAGCACTGATTATCCTTATTTTGTTATTTTAAGTTTTAAAAATTCTAAGCATTTTTTGTCAGTGTGTCCACTCTAGTAATAGTAATATTTGTGTCCAATAACAGTAATGTTTATTTTCATGGCAATATCTTCAAAAGTTGTTTCAATAAATACAGCTATGTATGAATTCAGTTGCTTTCAGTATGTATCAGTTGAAGACACTATCCAGATCATACACAGCCAGTCAGCCACTGGTAATGGCTGTATTTTTAACAGTGTTCAGTGAAAATATCACAATGCATTGCGATGCATCGCAATAATTCAAGTATCGTGATGCATCGTGATAGAATCGGATCGTGACTTCTTTGGCAATACCCCTAATCTGAAATCACAGTGAGCATGCTCAGTACGCTCTCAGTAGACAGCTGTGGGGCACAAATACTACGGCCCCAAGCTCGGATCGTCCAATCAGAACACTGGAAATGCTCACGTTACATTTATGTTCTGCTGGAAAGTGTGAGACCATCTAGGCAAGGTAAATTTATTAGTATAGAACGTGTCAGTACAAGAACAATGCAAAGTGCTTTATGTGATTAAAACACTGGAAAATAAAAACAGAATAAAAGCAATTAAGAAAACAGTTGGAATAAAATGTCGGAAAATTTAAATAAAATACCAGTGGGTACTGGTATTTTATTTAAATTACCAGTGTGGCTTGGGTTAAAAAGGTCTTCTCATTCTGAGTTCGGACAAAGCTTGGCCTCAAAGCACAAAAGGACCCAACAGAGTCACCAGGAGGATCCTGGCAGTTCATGAAGCTGAAGAGAAAACTTTCTGAAAAAACTTTTGTTTCCTTGCATATGATACCTAAACTATCAAGAATTAAATATTTTTATTGTCATTATGTCTAAGTATAATTACATTGTGGTGAGACACAAGCTGTCATAACCTATCTGCACTATCATGTTGTTCATTGTTGTAATACATCTTGCTGCTGCATTCCTGGCAAATGTCACAATATTTGTATCCGTTTCTGTTAATTTTAGATGTTTTTATTGTGTAATTTTGATTCGTTTTATATTGCACATTGCTGCATATTGCAGCTGAATGACATTAAAGTCTAAATCTGACGTTCTGGGACTTTGGTCAAGCACATCTGGATCTAAATCCGAACTAAAGAAGCTCTAGACGTCCAAACCTGGAGCAGAAGAACCCGCTGCTGCTGTCCGGTTTATAAGTGACCGCAGTGGGCTGGCAGAAGCGTTTCTCTCCACTTCTCTGAGAAACAACTGTGGAAATGCTGCAGATCTCATTATCTAAAGCAACAGAAAAGTTTGGACTTGTCCTGAAGGCAGGCGCATCAAAAGTCTGCATACAGTTTCCCTCCCAGTCGTAACGTCCTAAACATTTTTTAATTAAAGCAACAAAATGGATACCTGACAATTAAACAGACTGTTAGGGACTTTTAGAGTTGTAACTGCTTATTAGGGCTTCTTTTATTTAGTTTTCTATAGTAATAAGTAAACACTGAGCATATTAGACATGATATTTCTTACTATAATCTGTAGTAAACATGATTTTTTTTTTTTTTGCCATACTCGTTTAATAAATACCATATTACTTTTTAAATCTACTTTACCCCTTTTAGGAATACATTTTTAGACTCAACAGAGATGTCAGGAATTTATCCCTGAACAACATTCATTTTAAAACCATTAAAGTTATTTATTGCGATGGACTAAGCGAGTATACATAATGGATGGATGATTAAAGTCATTCAAAGTAGCTGTTAGGTGTTACCAGAGTAAAGTTTTAAAACCCAGACGACAGAGTGAGCCCACAGACTGATAACTTTAGGGAATCGGAACCAGATTCTTACGTTTCTGCATTGTTGCGTTCAGCTTTGTCATAAAAACGGATTTTCTCAGACGGATCACTCTTAGTGGCGTCGTTACGACCTCGTTTCAGTGGGTGGATCCTGAAGCAGAAATCACAATCATGAAAAATGGGTCTGTAATAATACTTATTCAGAATTTAAAAGAACAAGCTAAACTACATGAAAGCAGAAATAAATCACCTTTGATCAGCAGCAGGTTCAAATAACAGTCGAAGTTGCCTGACTGACACAGAGACTGCAGAGGACACTGAGCTGTGGGGAGGGAATAAGGACGGTCCAATAAGATGGGTGCTGTGCTGAGATATGGAAAAGATCAACTGTGGATAAATGGAGATGAACATCTTACCTCTGAGTTCTGGTCTGGCTCTCATGTTCCCCACGCTGATCCATATTTACGGCCAAACCCTGAGAGAATCACAGCAGCACGGCGTTCAGAACCTACATGAGAGGAATCATGAGTTCCTGTCTGGGAACCGATGTCCAGGCCGGACAGAGAAGACCATCCAGGCTGACTCCCTCTGCTCCACACACACTGGTTTAAACACTCCAAAGAGACTGGAAACCACTTCCTGATGTTTGTTCTTCTTAAGAAATGTAGAAAATACTGGGCTGCATTGTTTTAGGGAGTTTCAGAAATAACCTCAGAGTCAAGTCTGTCTGCTTCTGTCAGAGCTTTATGTGACACTTCCTGCATTTTTTTCAGATGACACACGCTTGACTGGAAAACTGTTTTCATAACTAACATTAAGATTAACACATTATAACATGTTGATTATTACAGAATTATTAGGATTTTACTCGCAAATATGCCTTTCAGCCCGTTTAGTTAGACAAAGACATCCAAATGAACAGCCAGGAGATCTTGATCAAGATCAGGTTGATCAATTAATGACAGATGACGGTTTCCCTGTAACGAGTTTTAACTTGCTTAACTTACTTTAGCTCAACTTACAGATAATTTCGAACGACGGGAGTCCAGAAAACCATTCCAGGAGAAAAAGCTGCTCCCTGTCCCTCGTCAGGTGCACATACTGTGAGGAATTTATCACGTCGCAGAACATCAAGACAAACATCAGAGACAGAAAACCAGTCAGACAACTGGCTGGAAGCCATGTGTAATTCTAAGACCTGCCCACAGGGTGGAGCTATCCTAGAACCAGATCACTTTATCAACATGTAATGGAGAAGCAGAGCGAAAACTGCCCTAAAATTAAAAAGTTTTCATCTGCACCAGCTACCAAATCTTTGTTGAATTGCAGTTGGGGTCAGTAAAGGGGCTGAAAATGGCCCCAGGCCGCTCATTGGACACGCCTGTTCTAAAACAAACATATTTTTATCCTGAACCTAAAAACATGTAACTGCATGTAAGTAATGCCTCATTTTATGCTTCCAATGAAAACGGATTTCAGTTTAATGCAACAGATTTGGTTTTTCAAAATAAAGCTACCAAATACACCTTAAAATAAAAGCCTCAGACACATCTGTGCGATTATTAAAGAGTCCATCTTTAATTCACAACACGCCCGACACAAAGACCAAAAGGTTAAATGATAGTTTTAACATGTATTCTGTTTCATAAATGTTTCATTAATTGCATTAATTGTAATGCAAGTTCAGTCAAACTAGTCAAACTAATCCAGTAATGACGATAAAACCTTTTCAGAACCAGACTGACTTTATTAGCTCCATGGAGAAATTTGTAACATCACAGACACCCGATAAAAGCTGGAGACAAAACAAAGTATTCATTTTCTTTATTGTTTATTTGTGTAGGAACAAATGATAAATACCAAGAAATGCTGAACACCAGAACATTTATAGCCTTCACTAATTTGCAATTCACATCCCTAGATGGGATGACAGTAATCCTATAGGTGGTTCTTTATGAAGTTTTATTTCTATCAAACCAGAAACAGCAGAACTCAACATAAGCAGTATTTACATATTTTTGCTATGTCTGAATATCAGCATATATTAGCGTAGTAAAAGGCTAGTAAATGTTAGCTAAGAGGCTAGTGTGAGCTAACATGTTCATGTGAGGATGTGTGCTATAATTAGCATTTTAGTTAATAAATACAGTTAAGCTGTTATATGTTGTTGGAAGTGATCGACGGGTAAGAGCAGCGCGAGGCACTCACCATCATCATGGCTTCCAGACAAAGAAAAAGAAAGTATAGTGATATTTTTGACCAAAAGTGCAAGAGAACGATACATCCACAAAAATCGCTGCTGCCAGGTTCTATCCGTATCTATCAGACTGCCTCTGATACCTTACCATGACAGCTAATTACTTAACGAACAGGAAGAAGGCCTCACACCTACGGATGCATACGATCCATGTTTTAACGACTTCGTCAAAAGCGTTGGAAATCCTCATGTGGTTCTGCTGTTTTCTATGACCGATTCTTGAGGTGGATGCTTTCAAGCCAGACCCCCCCACACCTTCACCACTCAGTTGTTTGTAGTTCTTCATATGTTCTAAATTTCAGGGACGTAGTGGCAACTGTGCTTTGCCAAACAGTCGTTTTGTGGGTTTGGAACATCGTTTCACCCAACAGGAAATAGCCACTGCAAACTTTGTAAAACTTATAAATAAAATAAATAGTCCTTGGTATTCAAACTTAGCTGCTTCTAATGTGATTCTACCAACCAACGAGGTGGTTAGCGACAGAGTGCCCGGACATGTGACGTCACACGAGAACTGTGTCAGAATAGTGGATAAAATTAGTGCTGACTAACGGCTGGTTCCCCACGGCAGCAGTTTTAGCCCGACTTTCGCCCCGATGTCAGCGTGGCTTTTAAAATAATCTTAATGGATATTCCTGTGGTGTGTTAAAAGTAATCAGGTCCACTCGGTGGAACGTCGGGATCGCTCCGACTTTAAATCAGGGATTTCCAACATGCTGTATTGTCTTGTCCTGATATCCTAGCGTGTGTGGTGTCCCCCGTGGACAACCAGCACGAATTCTGTAGGATTTGACGTGTAGCCAATCAGAAAGTGAGGTGAGGGATTCCCCGAGAGAAAAAAAATCCCCAAATCGCTTCCATATCATAGTGCAGCAAGCGTAGAGCCCCCGGTCGCGTTGTCTCCGCTTCTTTAACCAACGGCTTTTCTTTTTGTTATGTTTTCTCTCTGTTAAAATCAGTCTACAAACTTTACCATTATTCTTCCTGGTCGTCCATGTTTATTTACTCTGAACTCACGTTTGATCTTGAGAGGACTTACAAGATTTTTCCTGTCTGACATCAGAATGATCTTAAGCAAAATCTGAGGTGTCGTCTGCCACACACTGTACGAGCAAACCTGTTTTAGCTAGGATTTTTTTTTTATCGTTAAGACTGTTTTAAAATCCTGCCGTGTGAACCAGCCTTCACGCACTGCAAAAAGAGAACTAAAATTAAGTAAAATTTTCTTTAAAATGAATGTATTTGCCCTTGATTTTACCAGATAAATAAGACTGTCAATGGAATGAGTATTTTTAGCCCTAAAATAAGATAATTAGATATTCTTCACTTGAAATAAGATGATGGAGATGAATTGTTCTTATTTTAAATGCAAAAATCTTATTCCATTGGCAAATAGTCCTATTTACCTGCTCAAATCAAAGAAAAATACTTTAATTTCAAGAAAACATTTCTTATTTTTAGGTCTATTTTTAGCAGTTAGCAGTTTAGCTAATAATAGAATGCATATTAGTAAAGTAGATGGAAATTAACGCCAGCAACAGCCGACAGCTAACAAGCTGTCAAGTGTTTACAATCTAGACTTCTTCGGGAATTATGCTAGTTTAACATTTAGCAATTAGATTTTTTTTCCCCCTCTTTTTCAAACACGAGCGTGAAACAGCATGTTTCAATTAAAATGTTGCTTTTTCAACTGAAAAAAAATAATAATTAAACAATTAATTTAGACTTGAAGTGCTGTCCTTTCCAAACATTTGCAATTCTGATAAGAACAGAGCGACAAGGTGGAGCCATATGACCAGAACCCAAATCCAGGATAAACTGCTTCTTTGAACGTGGTGTTTACTGTGTGAAGGTGGTCCAGTCTGCCGGAGCAAACTCTGTAGTAGGACAGAGATCCAGCAGGGAAGTCCAAATAGACGGCTATCCTGTTGGACACCGTGGAGGAGGAGGCAGATGAGAAGGAGATGGTGGTGACCGTGTTGTTGTGCCAGACTGAATACCCAACGGTGTCTGAGCAGCTCAGACTCCAGGACCGCTCGTTCTCTCCAAACCTGCAGTCCGTCCTGAATCCCCTCCTCTTGATACTTTTGTAACTGACGGATATATGAACTCTTCCTCTCCACTCCACCTCCCAGTAGGAGCAACCAGTCAGAGCGTTCCTGCACAGCAGCTGCCACCAGCCAAATCTGTCCACATGGTCTGGGTACGGCTGCTCCGCCTCCAACACCGTCACCGTCCTGCAGTCCTCAGACAGCTTCAGGTTTGGGTTCATTGTGTTCGTGTCGAACACCAGTTCACAGAAGTCTGACGGAGAGAAACAAATTAAGCCTTTCGTTGCTTTGTGAAGGCAATTGATACATTTAATTAAGACTTACATTTCCTTAGACCAGGCTTCAGCCACTGCTTTCCACTGTGGTGCACCCTGCAGCAGGAAATGCACTAATAAAGGTCACTAATTAAACACAACGGCTTAACAATCCTCCCAACTTCTCCTCTCTTCTCCAGCTTTGCTGCTAACTACGCTGGTTAATTTCATATTGCCTGAAAATACCTTAGTGTTTCCAGCATTGTGTTCTTCCCGCTGGTAGACGCCACCTTTTCTCCCCATTCTCCGAGGTCATTGTAGCTCAGGTCCAACTCAGTCATCAGAAAGAGGTTGGAGCTCAGAGCTGAGATCAGCGAAGCACAGCCTTCCTCTGTGATCACACAACCTGATAACCTGCAATTAAAAAAACACCACAAGCTCAAAAATACACTATGAATCTTGTTCTGGCCCTAGACCTGCACCTGCTCCATCATTCTTTGGGTTTCGTTCCTTTTTTCTGTTAATCTATATACCGTATCTCCAGTAGTTGATTGGCTGCCACTCTCTACATGGACCCCTCTCCAAAGATGACTGGCTGTAGTACGGCTGGATAATAATTCAATAACAATATATATCGATGATAGACAAAAATGGGTCAATAAAAAGTTCAACAGAATATCAGTTTTCCTTCCAAGTTCCAAAAACCAAAATTTTCCAAGAAAGGCCGTGGGTGGTAACAGGTGGTTTGTTTCATGAACGCACTTCTGACTTAAAATATGTGTTGTTTATTTCCAGCAGAAATATGGACAAAATAACTAAAAAATATCTTACAACTTAGATAATAAATTAACTTAATCTGATGTTACAACTTGCAAAAAAAAAATAAAAAAAAATAAATAAAAAAGTGGGTCAACAAAAAGATTACACCGGACATTTGACCAACAGAAAGCCATCTCCATCACGCCCTGCCGTGTTTTCTTAGTCTCTTAAATTAATGGGAGGGTCTAAAACCAAAGTAATTCAAACAATTCCAAATATAAAATTATAGATTTTGGTTTTAAACTAACTTAAATATATTATATCTGTCTAGAGAAAAATAAATAAATAAAACTTGTGATTTACAAAAATTCTAAATAAATGGCCACAACACTTCCTTTTGCTTTCTAGCCTATAATGTAGGTTAATATTACAGTCGTTAAATCCTCCCAACCAATCTCAAACGCAGACCCAGGAAGCTCCGCCCCCTCCAAAGAGTTCAGAGAGCACACGTTCATTTTTCTTTTTTTGGTAAAAATTTGGTTGAATAGAGGGTTGAGTTTGAATTAAGTGTTTGTATCTGTATCTAAAAATAGGTAACTAAGCAACAGCATAAAATGGCCAGGGCTGCACTTAAAATACATGTTTTGAATTTGTTGATAATTATCGATAGGGAACCATATGATTTGTATTTTTAATATATCGTCCAGCCCAAGGCTGTAGCACGTGTGGAGAGCACGGCCCACCCAGCAGCTACTGCCAGTGAGGAGAGCAGAAGGCTGAGAAGGAGCGCTACCCTTCAGTCAGAGCTGCTGGGCTTCATGCACATCTGCCATCGTGCTCTTAATACGTGGTTTCTTGTTTTTAAAGGTCATTTTGACTTTGTTTCAGGGATTTTTGTGACTTTTATAATTATGTAGGAGGTCAGAAGTCACCATAGAGACTTCTGCACCGATTTAGACCCAATGGATAAAAGTATGACTTTCCTTTGTGTCTGGAATCTTTAACTTTGTAAAATTGCTGTGATTGTTGTAGCGGTTTCTTTGTCTAGTTCTGATGTGCTAGTAGATCTTGAGAAGCCTTGGGACCCTGTTCCACAGGACATTTTGGAGAATAGGGTCCCAGGTTTCCTGTAAGGGCAACAATGTCAGCGGATACAGCGCGCGCACGAAATACTACTTCGTTACCATGAAATATTAATTTGTGGCCAACAAATACTAATTTGTTACCACGAAAAATAAACAAATTGAAAAAATAAATAATAATAATAATAATAATAATAATAATAATAATAATAATAAATAAATATATATATATATATATATATATATATATATATATATATATATATATATATATATATATATATATATATATATATATATATATATATAACAGAAATAAATAAACACCGTATTTTTCGGACTATAAGTCGCATCAGTCAAAAAAATGTTTCACAAAGAGGAAAAAAATATATTTAAGTTGCACCGGACTATAAGTCCAGTGCAATTTTACAGAAATATTTAAACATTTATTTCACACAATCCAAGACTAAAAATGTACTTTTAATTTGGTAAACCAAGTTATTAAATTATAGAGCTGCATCCCTAACTAGCTGGATAACGTGGAACATACCTGAGAGGTTGAATGGAGTAAATGAGCAACTTCAACCAGCAGGTTTTATCCAGTGCATTTTTCTACACTGAAAGTTGTAAAAAATTAACATAAATCACACATTCATCAGTGAAGTTGTAACCCGCGCGGACAACAGAGCTGTAAGCTAGCGCTAGCTGCTCTTAGCTTCACAGACCACTAACAGGTTCTGTCTGGTTCCTTAGAGCTGCTCCACACAACGCTCTGCTGTGTGAATGCAGAATGAAACAGTGACACAACATACAAACATGTGTTCAGTCTATAAGTTAATGTTTCAATTAATTTTCAAGT
Source organism: Fundulus heteroclitus (assembly GCF_011125445.2). NCBI lineage: Eukaryota > Metazoa > Chordata > Actinopteri > Cyprinodontiformes > Fundulidae > Fundulus > Fundulus heteroclitus. Next base: position 2,675,523 of record NW_023396770.1, read on the forward strand.
GGTACAGGAGCAGCATATTTTTCAATAGCCTAGAGCGCCCTCTTGTGGCTATAGACGGTAATGCTTCCGACTTGGTTCATGTTAGTCACAATGAATTACTATTTAAAATGTGTATGCGTAGGTGAGACCTGAATATAAGCTGCAGGATCAGCTAAACTATAAAAAAGTGACGGTACCTAAGTAATAAAAAAATAAAACTCTCTTATATTGCTGGGGAGGGGATAAGTCGTGATAATTACCACATCTTCTGTTGAGTACTGACCTGAGGCTTTCCAGTTTGCAGTGTGGACTCTGTAGTCCCACCGACAGCATCTTTATTCCCGAGTCTCCCAGGTTATTGTTGCTGAGGTCCAACTCTCTCAGAGAAGAAGTTTGTGATCCCAGGACTGAGGACAGAGCTTCACAGCTTTTCTCAGACAAGTTACAGCAACTGAGTCTGAGACAGAATGGCAGGGGGAAAACGACTAAATTATAAATGCATACTTACAAATTTAAATGTGCATTAAAATGTACCTACAGAGCTTTGTTGGAGGCTTTGACCACAGGCAGAAGCCTCAGGAGAGCCTCTTCTGAAGCGGAGTATTTCTTCAGGTCGAACACAGCGAGATCTTTGTCTGAAGACAACAAGATGAAGACCAGAGCCGACCACTGGGCCGGAGACAGCTGGTGTGAGGACAGACTTCCTGATCTCAGGTACTGCTGGATCTCCTCCACCAGGGAACAATCATTCAGTTCGTTCAGACAGTGGAACAGGTTGATGCTTTTCTCAGGAGACAGACTCTCAGCAAGCTTCTTTTTGATGCACTGAACTGTTTCCTGGTTGCTCTGTGAGCTGCTAACTGAATCTGTCAGCAGACCTCGCAAGAGCTTCTCATTGGCTGGCAAGGAAAGACCTAGAAGGAAGCGGAGGAACAAGTCCAAGTGTCCGTTCTGACTCTGTAAGGCTTTGTCCACAGCTGTTTGGTGGAGGTCTGCTCTTGAAGACTCATTCTGTCTTGATTTGGATCTCTTTGATACTTTGGTTGATCCCATCATCAGGTTGACCCCAGAGTTAACGAAGCTCAGATGGACATAGAGAGCAGCCAGGAACTCCTGAACGCTCAGATGGACGAAGCAGAACACCTTGTCCTGGTACAGGCTTCTGTCCTCTCTGAAGATCTGGGTGAACACTCCAGAGAACACCGAGGCTGCTCGGACATCGACGCCACACTCCGTCAGGTCTGGTTCGTAGAAGATCAGGTTTCCTTTCTGCAGCTGCTCAAAGGCCAGCTTCCCCAGACACTCAACCATCGCTCTGTTCTCCGGCGTCCAGTGTAGATCTGCCTCAGCCTGGACGTCATACTTCGCCCTTTTCACTTTGGTCTGAACCACCAGGAAGTGGATGTACATCTCAGTCAGGGTCTTCGGCATTTCCCCCTCGTCTCTGATCAACACTTCCTGCAGAACCGTCGCTATGATCCAGCAGAAGACTGGGATGTGGCACATGATGTGGAGGCTTCGAGATGTCTTGATGTGGGAGATGATCCTCCTTGCCTGCTTCTTTTCTCTGAACCTCTTCCTGAAGTACTCCTCCTTCTGCGGGTCGGTGAACCCTCGGATCTCCGTCACCAGATCCACCCACTGAGGAGGGATCTGATTGGCTGCTGCGGGTCGCGTGGTTATCCAGAGACGAGCAGAAGGAAGGAGTTTCCCCCTGATGAGGTTTGTCAGCAGAACATCCACTGAGGTGGACTCTGTGACGTCGGTCAGGATCTCGTTGTTCTGGAAGTCCAGAGGAAGTCGACTCTCATCCAGACCGTCAAAGATGAACAGAACCTGGAATTCCTCCAACCTGAAAATCTCGGCCTCTTTGACTTCTGCGAAAAAGCGATGAACAAGCTCCACCAAGCTGAACTTTCTCTCTTTCAGCGTGTTCAGCTCCCTGAAGGTGAATGGAAATATGAACTGGATGTCCTGGTTGGTTTTGCCCTCAGCCCAGTCCAGAGTGAACTTCTGGGTTAGGACCGTTTTTCCAATGCCGGCCACCCCCTTCGTCATCACCGTTTCAATCGGTTTAACTCTTCCGGGTGGCGTTCTAAAAACATCTTCTGGTCTGATGGCTGTTTCTTGATTTTCTGCCTTCCTGGACGCGGTTTCAATCTGTCTGACCTCGTGTTCATCGTTGACCTCTCCGCTCCCTCCCTCTGTGACGTAGAGCTCTGTGTAGATCTCGTTCAGAACCGTCGGGCTTCCTTCTGTGGCGATCCCCTCAAACACACACTGGAACTTCTTCTTAAGATTTGTTCTGTGCTTCTGTCGAAACTCTGAGGCAGGGGCCCCTGAGCGAAGAAATAAAAACAGTCTTTTACTTTATTCTAACTTAGTTCTGCTTTATTTTTAACTATTTAGCATCCATCCATGCAAAAAGCAAACAGTAAAATTCTTATATTAAAGCTGTAGTCTGTGTTGTACTCAAGAAGGCTGAAGTCTGTGATGCAGACCACATATGTCAAACTTAAGGCCCGCAGGCCGAATCGGGCCTGTCAAGGCAGTTTGTCTGGCCCTCAAGAGCCAAAAAAAAGGCGCATTATGTCGTAAAGTAGATGCATATATCCTTTTAAAGTGTATAAAGTGGGTAAAACTGAGCCTACTGTAACGAATGTTATTTTTTTTTTAACTGTGTAGTAACATCATCCTGCCACTAGTTGTCAGTTTTTCCCACAACACATTAAAACAACCCAGAAATGTCCAAAAACAGAAAAAGAGATGCAGGATGATGAGTTTAAAGTGTAACTCACCCAAATAACAACTTTCTTTGCAGATAAACTGTATAAACTGGGCCTAAGTTGCTACTTTTATGTTAATGTGCATTTTTTATACTTTTATGAGAACTGAAATTAAATCAAAAGTATCATCTATTCAGGTGCAAACAGCCCTTTTAATGACTTCATGATGCCAAAGTGGCCCCATGTAGAAATGAGTTTGACACGCCTGATTTAGACCATGGATTCACCAGGTAACAGGAAATACAATTAGTTTTTTATTAATTAGTGACGTCCCCTTCATGTTTTATGTTTTATGTTTTTAGAATGATAATGTTCGTATTTTAAAAAGAGTCACAGCTATGATGTCTTACTGCTCTGCAGACATTCAGCCAGATCCTCGTGTTTCATCCTTTTCAAGAAGTTCAGTGCAATCTTCAGAAATGACTCCCTGCTCCTTCTCTGCTCCTCCGTCTCCCCATCCGGCACCTCCTCATTATCCAGGTGACCCTCCGAGTGATCGGGATAATCTGGACTCAGGAGCTTCAGGAACCTCTTCAGCTCATTCTTCACAAAAGTCACAATATTTTCCTCCAGTAGCTGGAGAAAAGATTTATATCAGCTTTAAATTGAAGATTTCTGCCCTACACATAAAGCTTTGTGAATATGGTTGCTAGTGGATAAAATAATTATTGTTCTGAGTCAGAGCCAAATCAAAACAGTCTTTACCAGAATACCACATTGTTGTTGATTAATCAATTTTAAAGGCATATAAACTGTATTCATCCACTCACTCATCCGTTTAAATCCCATAATAAACAGGTTTCCAGAGTTTCCTTTTTTCACCTCAGGAATATTGTCAAAATTAGAAACATTCTGTCCAGGGGTGATGCTGAAAAACTAGTCCATGCATTTGTTACTTCAAGGCTGGACTATTGTAATTCTTTACTATCAGGAAGTCCACAAAATGCAGTTCAAAGCCTTCAGCTGATCCAAAATGCTGCAGCAAGAGTTCTGATGAAAATCAACCAGAGGGATCATATTTCTCCTGTTTTAGCTTCCCTTCATTGGCTTCCTGTTAAATCAAGAATAGAATTTAAAATTCTCCTTCTAACGTATAAAGCCCTTAATAATCAAGCTCCATCATATATCAGAGCTCTGATTACCCCGTATGTTCCTAACAGAGCACTTCGCTCTCAGACTGCAGGTCTGCTGGTGGTTCCTAGAGTCTCTAAAAGTAGAATGGGAGGCAGATCCTTTAGCTATCAGGCTCCTCTCCTGTGGAACCAACTCCCAGTTTTGGTCCGTGAGGCAGACACCCCGTCTACTTTTAAGACTAATCTTAAAACTTTCCTTTGTGACAAAGCTTCTAGTCAGAGTGACTCATGTTACCCTGAGCTACCTCTATAGTTATGCTGCTATAGGCTTAGACTGCTAGAGGACATCAGGGTCTATTTCTCTCTCTCTGCTGAGTTCTCCTACTGCTCTCCAATCTGCATTGTTTGTTGTTATTTCAGCTTTTAACTTTTTTTTTCTTCATAGACGGTACACCTGGTCTGGCGTTCTGTTAGCTGTGACATCATCAGGGGAGGCAGATCATCCTCTATTATAAAATCTAACATAGAAAGTACTCCTGGGTCAATGTGAGCTTCTGAGCTTTCTGTGTCTCTGCTCTGTCTTCTCTAAGCCCCAGTGGGTGGAGGCAGATGAGCGTTCACACTGAGCCTGGTTCTGGTTCTGCTGGAGGTTCTCCTCCCTGTTAAAGGGGAGTTTTCCTCTCCACTGTCGCTTCATGCATGCTCAGTATGAGGGATTGCTGCAAAGCCATCAACAATGCAGACGACTGTCCACTGTGGCTCTACGCTCTTTCAGGAGGAGTGAATGCTGCTTGGAGAGACTTGATGCAACCTGCTGGGTTTCCTTAGAGAGGAAACTTTCTCACCAACCTGGAGGATCTGATGGAGTCTGACTTTAGAAAGAGCCTTGAGATGATGGGATGTGAATTGGCGCTATGTAAATAAAACTTAATTGAACAAAATCCATCCACCCACTCATCCATCCATCATCTTGTAGGATTGAGGGGTGTCTGATGTCCATTTCTATTGGTCAATGAGTGACAGGTACACCCTGCACAGATCACAGTTCATCACAGGAATAAAAACAAATTATTAATTTTACTTCTGTTGAGATTCTCACCATAAATATGGAATCCAGTTCAGTTTGATGCCAAACGACAGACTGACTGCTGGGAGCATCTGAGCTCTCTTGGTCAGAGCTATAAAAACATTCAGCAGAGTTTATTAAGGAAAGTGGTTTTAACAGTCTGTCAAACTACAGAACAATATGTTTTTCTGTAAAATATAAAGTATTTGGTTAAATAATTTCAGAAAGACGCAGACATACTCACTGCGGCTCATAGGGGTCATGGCTGGCAAAGGCAATGGGGGCCTCCTTAGACGCAAAGCTACAATCAGAGTTCTGGTTTCTGCAACATAAACATAATATCAACTGGTTATGAATAAATGTTTAACACACGACAGGATGCAGGGGATCTCCAGTTTAGAAGATCTAACAACCTCACAATAGTTGTAGGTCAGTTCTTCATCAGATTGGACTACTTTGTGTCGACTTACTTTGTCTCAGAAGACGGTTCTTTAAACGTAACGAGAGGATATCCAGACTGCATGGACACACAGCTTGGTTCTGGTCCCCTTTCAGGTTCTGATTCATCAAATTCTTGTCTTTGCAGCTTTGTCCTTCAGTGCAACAAAGAGAGAACTGTGACGCTTTAGCGTGATTTGGAGAAGAGTCAAACAGCTCTAACTCTCACCTGTGAGCTTTGAGTTCTCCGCTCGGAGGGATTTCAGAGGGAAGGACTTCCTGGTCCTCACAGAGATTCATGTTAGCGTCCAGACCTTCGCAGGAATGCAAGATCAGATGAATTTATATCAGACTTCAAACAGTGTTTTCTCACCTTCAATCTAGAAATAGTAAGGACCTTCTTTAGTTTGGAGGAAGAGAAAAAGATGATTCAATTCAATTCAATTCAATTTTATTTATATAGCGCCAAATCATGAAACATGTCATCTCAAGGCACTTTACAAAGTCAAGTTCAATCATATTATACAGATTGGGTCAGATTATACAGATTGGTCAAAAATGTCCTATATAAGGAAACCAGTTGATTGCATCAAAGTCCCGACAAGCAGCATTCACTCCTGGGGAACCGTAGAGCCACAGGAAGAGTCGTCTGCATTGTACATGGCTTTGCTGCAATCCCTCATACTGAGCAAGCATGAAGCGACAGTGGGAAGAAAAACCACCCATTAGCGGGAAGGAAAAACCTCCGGCAGAACCGGGCTCAGTATGAACGGTCATCTGCCTCGACCGACTGGGGTTACAGAAGACAGAGCAGAGACACAACAAGAGAAACAAAAAAGCACAGAAGCACACATTGATCTAGTAATCTGTTCTACATTAGATGGAAGTAGCGGGTGAGCCGTCTTCTCTGGATGATGTCACAGTTAACAGAACGCCAGACCAGGTGTACCTACTATGAAGAGAAAAGAGAGAGAACAGAAAGTTAAAGCAGAAATGACAACACATAATGCATAATTGAAGAACAGTAGAACTCAATAGAGTGAGAAAATTAGATCCTGATATACTCCAGTAGCCTAAGCCTATAGCAGTAAAACTATAAAAGTAGCTGTGAGTAACATGAGCCACTAGTTATAATTTTTGTCAAAAAGAAAAGTTTTAAGCCTAGTCTTAAAAGTAGACAGGGTGTCTGCCTCACGGACCAAAACTGGGAGTTGGTTCCACAGGAGAGGAGCCTGATAGCTAAAGGATCTGCCTCCCATTCTACTTTTAGAGACTCTAGGAACCACCAGCAGACCTGCAGTCTGAGAGCGAAGTGCTCTGTTAGGAACATACGGGGTAATCAGAGCTCTGATATATGATGGAGCTTGATTATTAAGGGCTTTATACGTTAGAAGGAGAATTTTAAATTCTATTCTTGATTTAACAGGAAGCCAATGAAGGGAAGCTAAAATTGGAGAAATATGATCCCTCTTGTTGATTTTCATCAGAACTCTTGCTGCAGCATTTTGGATCAGCTGAAGACTTTGAACTGCATTTTGTGGACTTCCTGATAGTAAAGAATTACAATAGTCCAGCCTTGAAGTAACAAATGCATGGACTAGTTTTTCAGCATCACTCCTGGACAGAATGTCTCTAATTTTGGCGATATTCCGTAGGTGAAAAAAGGAAACTCTGGAAACCTGTTTAATATGGGATTTAAATGACATGTCTTGGTCAAAAATGATACATTCATTTTCAGATCACACTAGTAAATGTTACTCAGACAGATTTCAGATTAACTCACATTAATGCAAATGTTTTTAATTCCTGTGAAACATGTATTTGGCCTTAAACGCTTGTCTTAACTTTTGTTTTGGCAATGGTGATGTTGATGCATGCAGATAAAATGATGTGACTTCCTTATTTCTGCTTTTTTCACCACTGAAAAAGAAGAAGAAAACCCCATAAAAACAGAACAGCCAGTTTCCAGGTGGTTTGGGATTCTCTGGGTGTAATTTCCCTTATACTGGCTGCAAAGCTCTCATTTAAAACTCTTAATAATGAACTTTAATGCCGAGTCATAATTAATATAGAAATTAACCCAAAAGACAAAATAACCTGGGTTGATTTGATTTGGCCCTGGCCTTACATGTCTTTAATTTAGGAGGTACAAAAATAAAAAGAACAAAATTCAAATGTTAAAAAACACACAACAAAAAGAAACTTGGTTAATTTCAATTTTCTGTTTTATACCATACATGTAATCTTAAAGCGCTTTACAAAATAAACATCCAATTCAGATTTAGTTATGATCAAATCAACCCCACACATTCTAGCCATTTAGCCAGATTTAAATTAGCAATCCCTTTCCCTGGAAAAAGCACATAGCGACAGTGAAGAGGAACAACTTCCTTTAAATAAAAAACTTGCAACAATAAAAAGCCAAAAAAAAACGATAAAGACATAATATTTAAAACCACTTCAACCTGAAAAACATGTTTTCTTGTAATATTAAATCACTAACTTTTTCTAACAAGCAAAAATAAAACGTTTCCAAGAGTCAACAGACTGAGAGACATTTTAAAGAACCAGTGGCTGCTCTTGGCCTTTTTTTTTTTTTTTTTTTTTTTCTTTTTTTTTTTACTTTCCAGTGTCACAGCTTACAAATAAAATAAACTTTTATTCATTTGCACTGCGGGATTGTTTGAAGGACACACTTTAATTAGCAACGTGTTCCAGTTTTACTAACAAGTTGACATTTCCAAGTTGCTGGTTGGAAAAAAATGGGGGAAAGTCCCTTTTATTTCAATTTCATTAGAAAAGTTGCAGTTTGACAACATCCAGTATGGCTGGTTTTTATCAATTATCATTTTAGCAACAAATGAATTACACTGTCTAAGTAACTGGATCTGAATCTGCCATCGTAGGAATTAATGGTGCTTTAAAGTGAATTAGAGCAACACTGGAGTAAGTTAGGAGGAATTGGGTGAGTTTGTGCTATAAAATGTTTTCCTGCTTGTATAAATTAACTTAACGGAAACTGAACTCAGCTCCATCTATTAAAACGTTTTGATTTTAAAATGTCAGCTCTGTTAAACATGAGCAGAACCCAGAGCAGTCAGAAACGCTTTCTTTAGAACCGACCAATATCATTTCAGACAGATTTCATCAAGAAACTGTTCTCCGTAAAACATTAACGCATGATAAATGTATGAATCTATATCGCTAAGTAAGACAGAAAATACTGAAAAGCCTAAACTGGATGAAGACAAGGCTGCCGCCGAGTCTTCCTTTTTATCAGAAATGTAATTAATTCACTGAAGTTCTCACCTTCTAACCCCACAGATCAGCCTGCTGAGCTTTTCTTCGTGAGCAAAGGAAACACAAACAGAGAAGATGATGAATCTATCGTGTCGTTTTCGGTTTCATTCCTGGTAAAACAACCCAGAACAAAGTCACACCCTAATGAGTAAAAACAAGAGTGACGTCAGAGCAGGTCTGACCTGTGGCGGTAGGTCACGTGTGTTTATGCTCTGCGTCCGCTAGGTGGTGCTAGAATTCCACCTGAAACACCCAGAGTCAGCCTGCAGGACAAAGACATTCTTTGTAAAATGTGTTTCATGTTGTCTGAGATCTAATTCTGATCCTCGACTTGAAAAAGGTGGATTATCAGTGAAGGAGTTTTTTTCCCTTTCTCTAATAAGCGGAAGACAGACAGATGGATAGACTGAAGTCTAAGATACTCATAAAACGAAATGGATTGTGTGCAGATTTCTGTTCAGATAATATCATCAGACAGCTGTCTTATATTTCTATTTCTCAAAGAGAAACATTTTTTTTTATTTCTGTTCATTTTAATTTAGCTTACAGGTCCTAAAAACTAATTTATTAGAGATTGAATAGAGTTGACACAGTCCCTCGTGGACATGCTGTTCAGGAGGAGCACATTTCTGGATTAAAAGTCTGATAAAATATTAAAATTTACCAAAACTCAATTTTTGTTTTTTCATTTTCTGTCTGCCAGAACCATGTAAACCCTTAAAATATATCACTGTGTGTGTGAAGCTGTATAACAAATGTAACTTTTTGAACAATTTGTCAAAATAAATAAGCATTACAGTGATAGATAATAAAGATGCACCTGTGTGTAATATAGGAATAAATAAAGCAGCAAGGTCATTGTTTTATTGCAGCAAATCCTGGTTCATTGTAACTAATTAATTTTTTATCAATTATCTGGAAAAGAAACAAATAGTGATAATTAACTGCAACCATGTTGTTGTTGTTTAATAAAACATACCATTTATTTTAAGTCACACTGAACTAGGAGAAATAAGAGGAAAGATGTTAGTTAAATGTACTGCAAAAAAAAAACAAATAAACTATCTTCATTAGTGCTGACTTCCAATTTTTTATTGGTGGTTAAACTAAAATACGCTGGATTTTTGTCTGCGATAAAGCAATATTTTACCATAGATTAAAATAGAAAATATATCTTGCTACTTAAATAAATTTCAAGGGAAATTTATGTGGCGAATACGTGAGTTTGTGTTCTTAAACATAATTACAAAAGAAAAGTTTTATCACACAAAAAAAAAGCAGAAATAAAACTTAAGTCGAGGGGGGGGGGTTGGTTCGGGAAATATTGCGTTTTCTGATAACATGAGTCACCTCAGAGTCCCGTCGATGCGTTTAAACATGAAAAAGTAATTAAAACACTAATTAAAATCCATCAAAGATATACCTAAAGATACCAGAACAGCACGCAACCATAACTAACATAAAATGATGCAAATCTGTGTTTATATGCAGTCATGAAATATTACATCAGAATCACAACAAACACATGGATGAAGAAATACAGGAAAAACACGACGACTTATAATCATTCAGCTGACAAAGTAAAGGAGCAGATTAATGAAAAGAACTGAAAGAGACTCACAATATATTCATCAAAAGTAAAAAAGTTTTTCTAAAGTCGGCTGAGAGCTGGATTTCAGAGCAACCCTGAGAAGGAAGTGCAGCTTTCAACACAGACGTCTGATCCACGTAGATGGGAAGGAAATCACGAGTCACGCCAGAGAGTGCATCACGAAACTTCACAAATGATTCTATAAAATTTGAATAATAAGATTTTAAAGGTATTTATTTGATTTATTTTGGCAGATTCTCTTTTTACCCGTTTTCCACCCAGTCTGTGAATATTTGCTTATACCTTTGGCTCTAAATTAGATGTTTTAAAAAATGAATGTATTAATAGTACGATGACGGCATCTAGCAACAATCTGTTTTAAAAGAAAATTATTGATTTCTTTTATCTTTCACAAATGTATTTTTTCATGTATGTAGCAAATATGCCCGATTTTAAAGGTCATGTTTGCAGTAAATTAAACTGCAACCAAAACAGGTTCTGGATGACTGATGAAGACGAGATAGTCGTGTTCAGTATTTCTAAGATCCATTCATCCCACTCTCTCTCCATCCATCCGATGTCATCTGCTTTTCTGATCAGCTAGAGGGGGTAACAGGATATCTCCTCACCTTTTCAGTCACACTTTCCAGGTGTTTCCCGGCGAAAACAGCGACACAGTTCCTCTACATCAGGGATGTCAAACTCATTTCTACATGGGGCCACTTTGGCATCATGAAGTCATTAAAAGGGCCGGTAGCACCTGTATGGATAATATTTTTGATTTCATAATTTCAATCCAGTTCACATAAAAATGTCTAAAACAATGCACAGTAGCATAAAAGTAGCACCTTAGGACCAGTTTATACAGTGTATCTGCCAAAAAAAAGTTAAGATCGGGGTGAGTTCCATTTTAAACTCATCATTCTGCATCACTTTTGTCTTTTTGGACGGTTGTTTTAATGTGTTGTGGGAAAAACTGACATCTAGTGGCAGAATGATGTTACTACAGATACAAAAATCACCATTCGCTACAGGAGGCACAGTTTTAGCCACTTTACACGACTTAAAAGGAAATATGTCACTACTTTATGACATGATATGCCTTTTTTGGCTCTTGAGGGCCGGATATATTGCCTTGACAGGCCAGATTTGCCCCGCGGGCCTTGAGTTTGACACCTTTGCTCTAGAGAGTTCTGAATCTGCTCCAGGGGTCCTCTCAGTGGGACGCTCTCCAAAAGCCTTCAGAGTGAAACATCTTGGAAGGTGTGTTGAGGCAAATCAGCAGGTCCAGATGGCATTGCGCCCAGGGTTCTTAAGGACTGTGCTGCGGCGTCCTTACAGTGGAGCAAGGGCAATGGGCTGGTGTTAAACACTGGCAAAACAAAAGAGATGATTGTGGACTTAAGAGAAGAGCTGAACATAGACCTATCATTATGGACGATGTGAAAATCAAGGAGGTCTCCACATATAAGTACCTCGGAGTCCACCTTGATAATAAGCTGGACTGGTCGGTGCAGGCAAATGCGGCATACAAAAAGGGGCAAAGCAGACTCTACTTCCTCAGATGACTTAGGTCATTTGATGTGTGAGGGGATATGCTTTTCCTCTTTTACCAGTCAGCTGTGGCCAGCGCTGTTCTGTTTGCAGTTGTCTGCCGGGGAAGCAGCTTTACTAGCAGGGACAGGAGCAGAATAGACACGTTCATCAGGGGGGGTGCGGCAGTGATGGGGAGGGAGGCAGTCTCTATGGAGGAACAGGTGGAGAAAAGGACTAGTGCAATGGTAAAGTCCATAGGGGCCAATGGGAGCCATCCTCTGCACAGCACTGTGGTTGCTCAGGAAAGCAGCCATAGTTCAAGGCTGATCTCCATGAGGAGCAGAACGGAGAGGTACAGAAGATATGTTGTCCCGGCCGTCATTAGAGAGTTTAATGTCTCTTGAAGGACTGCGTTTTTATTTTATTCTATTAATTATTTACTTTTTTTTTTAAATCCAATTTTATGTTTTTATCCTATTGTACATGTTTTTATCTATGCTATCAGGCAGATGAATTTCCCCTATCGAGGATCAATAAAGTAATTATCTATCTATCTATCTATCTATCTATCTATCTATCTATCTATCTATCTATCTATCTATCTATCTATCTATCTGTCTGTCTGTCTGTCTATCTGTACATCTGTCTATCTATCTATCTATCTATCTATCTATCTATCTATCTATCTATCTATCTATCTATCTATCTGTCTATCTATTGTATCTATGTCAGATGCTCAAACATATTGAGCTCATTTCCATGTGAAGCAGAATCATATGAGATGATTTAAAGATGAAATGGCTCTAAAACATTGTATAACAGGATTCAGGTTGCAGACCTAAAGTCATACATCAGCTTCAGTGCATTTATTTCAAGCCTGCATGCATTACAGACAAAACTCAGAATTACATCAGACTCAGGTCTGATGAAGAGCGGGCTTTGTTTGGATATAATTATTTATTATTATTACATTTCCATCCACCATCACAGCATAATATAACACTTATCCAGACAAAGACAGACCTGACCGTTCTCCACGCATTTCTCTCTTTATTTACACGCTCTCAGCTGAGGGCATCATTATCTCTCCTCCAAATATTTCGCCATTACTCTTTTAAATTGGATGATATTAGGACATGCTTTTTTCTCCTCCTATTCCATAAAACGACTCCCTGAAATGCACAAGGATTTTAAAGCAGTTCTTACCTTTGGATGATGCACACGTCTATCACAGAATCCTTTCTGTATTTTCCTTGGAAGAGATTTTTCTGATGCCCTAAACATCATTTGAGCAGTTTACTAAATCATATCATTTTAATACTGAAGTTTTTACATTAGTGTGATCATTATATTGCACTCTGTGAACAATCCTTATTGCCTTTTATTTATTTATTTATTTAATGGAGCGTAATTAGAGGCAGTAAATTTGATCTATAACAATTCCCCCAGACGTTGACAAAATTATTTAAATATGACATCACAAACATATGATATAATGTCTTTTGCTTGCTTCATAATGCCCACAAATTTAACAACTTTTCCTTGCAACTATACTTCGCAAACAACTAATGTGAGGATTCCAAGACAATGTGTCATCTATCAGAACTCCTCAAAATACATGTTGCTGAAATAGTTATCTGTACCATAGTGTTGTTTTGCCGTTCACCAAATTGGATAATTTATTATTATTTAATGATAATTTACCAACTTTTTATCTTATCAATTTCCTCAGCTGTCCCAAGAGTTGCTCCAAGTTGTCCCCTGAACAGATTATATTAGTGTCATCTGCAAAAAGCACAAATTTCATTATCTTAGAAATGAATATTATGTCATTAAGGTGCCTAATGTGCAGCATAGGCTTGAGTAACGATCCTTGAGGTGCGCCACATTTTATATTCATACAGTCCAATTTGTTTTGCTCAGTCTGTACGAACTGTAGTCTCTCCATAACACACATAACCTTTCTGTACATTTAAAATCTCTGTTTGGCTTCTTGCTACCATCCTGTGAAAAGTCACAAAACGTTTTATTCAGTTTCTGTTTCTTTTATAATTACATTTTATGTTTCTATTTCTTTTATATTGCACCTGCTTATACTGTCTCTCTTCTGTCTTGTGTTTTTATTTGGAGCCTTGCAGCAAAGTTTCACTCAAACATACATAGCAAATGTGCAACTGAGGGACAATAAAATCTGTCTAAGTAAAAAAGAAAATGTCAAACTACTCATTCCTTCAGAGAACACAGAGACACAAAGGATGCATGGGACCAGAATCCAAAGCCAGGATACAGAGGTTCAGTGAATGTGGTGTTGAAGGTGTGGAGGTGGATCAGCGAGTCGGGGGAGACGCTGTAGAAGGACAGAATCCCAGCGGGCCAGTCCACATACACCGCTACTCTGTGAGAGACCTGAGAGGTGACGGCCGTTCTGACATTATCGTTCCAGACCTGGTAGCCACCATCAGAGCAGCTCAAACTCCAAGACTGGTTGTTCCTTCCAAACCTGAGGTACTCGCTGCCGTCTTTCCTTTTGATTCCTTTGTAACTCACTGATACGCGAGCCTCTCCCATCCAGTCCACCTCCCAGTAACAGCGGCCGGTCAGGCCGTTTGCACAGAGCACCTGCCAGTTGCTGAACCTCTCCGGGTGATCCGGGTACGGCTGCTCCTCCTTCACCAAAGCCACTGTTCTGTTCTCAAACACTTTGAGGTTTTTGTTCATGGATGTTAAGTCCAGTTCCAGGTCCCAGAAGTCTGATGATGAGAAACGACAAACTCTGAGCTCCATATTTCACCAACAAAATGATGTTTGTGGCAAATAAAGTGAAGGGATTTAATTTTTTCAGGAATATGAACATTTAATGAGGAAGAGCTGTATATGAAAAAAACAAACTTGCAGTTTGGTGTTTTGTATTAATTAAACTTACATTTTTTCAAACCAGGCTTCATCCATTGCTCTCCAACAGGGTCCAACCTGCAGGAAGAGGACAAATGTCTTAAATGGCAACACATGTCCCATTTGTAAAGTAATACATCCCATATTTCCTCATCTTATTTATTTAAATTTTTTTTATGCCTTAAATTTCTTTTTCTGGTTGCCACTAATTATTTAGAAACAAATATCTGCTTTTGTTTATTTATTTTTTTTGTTATTTTGTTTAGCTTTTAAGGGTATTGCTGCTTTTACACTTTTAGCAAAAATGCCACCGGACCTTTGTTCAGTTCTTCTAAAAATGTTTCGACACCTTTCCAGGAGTCTTCGTCAGTTCTGGTTCTCGCTCTGAACAACCTGCAGGTGGAGCACAGCTGTTTTTAAGGACATGCAGGCCCGTCCTTCTGGGCAGATTCTAAGTCAGATGCAGATCAATGACCCACCATCTCTGTCCTGGGTGGGTAGAAGCTATTGCTTGGTGTGAGTGGAGTACTTGGTCATCTGAATCCTGATGAGATGCTGATGTAATCAGTAAAAACAGGGGAGTTGGAAGTACGATTGGACCACAGACACAACACCAACACCGCCCAGCTTTGGTTTGGTTGTTCCATCTGTGGGATGAACCACTTTTTGTCTGATAGTGTTATTATTAGATTTGAACTTTACTGGTATGTTGAGTTTACTTATTTGGGATCTCAATGTTTTTGCGTCTCTCTGTTTTCTTCTTTGTGTTTGACGCTGTACTGTTGTTGTTTTTTCTGCTAGTTGTGTTGTCCGACCTGAAAAACACCCAGTTAGGGTAACCACATGCTTGAAGTGATTCCCTGACGGGATTATGTTCTTGTAGTTTCTCGTCTGTAGCAGATGGAATGTTGTCAGCCCGGTAACTCAGAGTTCTGGTAACAGACGCTTTCTTCCAGTAGGTGATGTGAATCAAAATGCAGATATTGATCTATGTGTGTAGATTACTTTAAACCTTAGTGTGTAGATTACTTTAAACCTTGGTATTGAGACTCGGTATATTGAAGAAGAAGATGCTATCAAAGTATGGAAAAGGCCAGGACAGTGACGGGTGGGGAATGGACTTGTATCTGACTTAGACCGGGCCTAGGAGGATAAACTGCAGGTTAGTCAGTGCGAGCGGCCAGGATTGACAAAGACTCCTGGATAGGTGTTGGTAGAACGGAATCCATCTGGTGAGAGTCGGATTAAATGGTTCTCGCTCTGGAAATAGCTCTGTAACCCTTTCCAGACTGACGTCAGTGACTTTGTTTCTCATCTGTTGTTAAATTTCTTTTGATCGGGGCATGATGTGCTGCTTTTTGTTTGGCCTATTTCCCGCTGTAGGAAAAGTTCTATCAAAGTAATTTATTGATGCTACTGATTGCTACCAGACCTGGATTTGGCTTGAGAAATTGCACTCACCTTTTCAGACCTACGGTTAATCAGTTAATACAGGATTTGACAAGCAGTCGGTGCTTTTTCCACACAGAGCCAGGTTGGTTTTGATGGCTTTTTCCCCATCAATAAATTATATAATTTGTCTCATGTTAACATTTGTTTTTGAGAATCTGAAACGCTTCAAAACTAAAAAGCAAAAAGCAAAAAGAGAAGAAGTGTTTAAGCAGGACAAATACTTTTTTCACTGGACTGTGTGCGCAGTTAGATTCATTTTCAGCCAAGTATGTTAAACATATTGATATTGTTTCATATTGTATATGATTTCTCAATTTTCTCTGAAAATTGTACATTTTTGTAATTTCCATAAAATATTTTTTAAAACCAAACATTCTGGCAGCGTGGCAAAAATAAACTTACTTTAGAGATTAATGATTCTTTTTCCATCATGTGAATCATTGAATTTAGGAGAACAGTAAATTAATTTTGGTGGAAACGGAAATCAATTAAGATGAATTTTCCACTCGGCACGTTTTTTTTGTCGGTCCATACTTGAGAGTTTCCAGTTTCCAGCGTGGATCCTTCAGGGCGGCGCGAAGCAGCTGCATCCCCGTCTCTCCTGGATTATTATAGGTCAAGTCCAGCCTCCTCAGATGGGAAGGGTTGGCGCTCAGAGCGTATGCAAGAGACGTGCAGCCTTCCTCTGCAACCATGCAACCCGACAGACTGCAAACAAAGAACGGGATCAGGAGGAAAGTATTAAACCAAATCTACAGAAGTTTTCCTGACAGGAACAAATATATCCTGACCTGAGCGACTCCAGTTTACAGTTTGGACTTTGCAACCCAACAGACAGGATCCTCACGCCTGAGTCCTGCAGGTTGTTGTTGGTCAGGTCCAGCTCGGTGAGGCTGGATGAGTCCAGGCCCAGAACTGTAGACAGAGCCTTGCAGCTCTTCTCTGACAGGTTGCAGCCGCTGAGCCTGGGGGGGCAGGAAACGACCGTGAAAGAACAGATTTCAGTCTTCGTGTAGAATACTACGCAAACAGCATAGGAACTAGAAAATCTCCTCACATCACTTTTTTGGAGGCTTTGACGACTGGCAGGAGCCACATGAGAGCCTCGTCTGAAGCGGAGTATTTCTTCAGGTCAAAAGTATCCAGATCTTCCTCCGATGAGAGTAAAATGAAGACCAGAGCTGACCACTGAGCAGCAGACAGTTTACCTGCAGAAAGGTGTCCCGAGCTCAGACACTGCTGGATCTCCTCCATCAGAGAACAATCGTTCAGTTCCCTCAGACAGTGGAACAGGTTGATGCTTTCCTCTGCTGAGATGATCCCACTGATTTTATTCTTAATGTAGGCGATCGTCTCATTAACTGTCTGTGAACTTGTTGTTTGTGACAGTAGACCTTTCAGATGTGTCTGGTTAGTCTGCAGGGAGAGACCCAGAAGGAAGCGGATGAACAAGTCCATGTGTCCATTTGGGCTCTTTAAGGCCTTGTCTACAGCCCTTTGGTAGAAGGAGGCTGGTTCAGGGATATTTCTGAGGAAACACAACCAGGAGCCTTCACTTTCGTCTCCAAGAAGATCCACTCCTGCGTTGTTGAAGCTCAGGTGGACATAGAGAGCAGCCAGGAACTCCTGAACACTCAGATGGATGAAGCAGAACATCTTGTCCTGGTACACCCCTCTGTCCTCACTGAAGGTCTGGGTCAAAACTCCAGAGTAAACTGAGGCTGCTCTAACATCAATGCCACACTCTAAAACTTCGGCTTCGTTAAAGATTAAGTTTCCTTTTTGCAGCTGCTCAAAGGCCAGTTTCCCCAGACATTCGACCATCTCCCTGCTGCCGATGTCCCAGAGTGAATCGCCCTGCGCTCTACTGTCATATTTTGTTTTTTTCATTTTGATCTGAACCACCAGATACTGGACGTACATCTCAGTGAGGGTCTTGGGCAGCTTCCCCTCCTCTCCATTTTGCAACAAATAGTCCAGAACTGTGGCAGTGATCCAGCAGAAGTTCGGGATGTGGCACATGATGTGGAGGCTTCGTGATGCCTTGATGTGGGAGACGATCCTGCTGGCCCGCTCTTCATCAGCAAACCTCTTCCTGAAGTACTCCTCCTTCTGCGGGTCGGTGAACCCTCGGACCTCCGTCACCATGTCAACACACTCAGGAGGGATCTGATTGGCTGCTGCGGGTCGCGTGGTTATCCAGATGTGAGCGGAGGGAAGGAGTTTCCCCCTGATGAGGTTTGTCAGCAGAATATCCACTGAGGTGGACTCTGTGACGTCGGTCAGGATCTCATTGTTCTGGAAGTCCAGAGGAAGTCGACTCTCATCCAGACCATCAAAGATGAACGCAACTTTGAGTTCCTCAAAACTGTGGATTCCTTTAGTTTCAGTGAAGAAGTGATGAATGAGTTCCACCAAGCTGAAGTTTTTATCTTTTACCAGATTCAGCTCTTTGAAACTAAATGGAAGCACCAGCCGGATGTCCTGATTGATTTTACCTTCAGCCCAGTCCAGAGAAAACTTTTGTGTTAAGACAGACTTTCCAATGCCAGCCACTCCCTTGGTCATCACTGTTCTGATGGCTTCTTTTCCTCCGTGTGAAGTTTTAAAGATGTTTTCATGTCGGATTTTTGTTTCTGGTTGTCCTCGTTTCATTGACGCTCTCTCAATCTGTCTGACCTCGTGCTCCTGGTTTACCTGTCCAGTCCCTCCCACTATCATGTAGAGGTCTGTGTAGATCTGATTCAGAAGACTTTTGTTTTCCTGGTTGTCAGTTCCCTGGAACACATACTGGACCTTCCTCCTGAGGTTGGATTTCAGTTTGTGTTGGCACATGGCTGCTCTTGTTTCTGAAACAAAAATTGCCCGTCATTTTAAGTAAGGTTGCTTTCACGTTCACAAAATAATTTAAATATAAAGACCTCCGTGGGGTCAACAGCTTTCAAAAAGCTATCAGACTCAGTTAAAGCTATAATTGGTAATCCTGTTCAGAAACACTTTCCTTCCACCCTGCACCCTGTTGCAGTGTAGGGTCCTTCCACCCTGCACTGCAACAGGGGAACCAAAAGTAAGCACAATTTTCTTAAAATTAGTTTATTAGTTCTTGATTTGAGTGGCATTTTAAATGATCTGCCAATGGAATATGATTTATGCACATAAAATAGGATTAACTTATCTCCAGCATCTTATTTTAGGTGTATCTAATTATCTTATTCTATGGGTCAAAATACTCATTCCACTGGCAGAACATCTTATTTAACTGCTCAAATCAAGGACAAATACACACATTTTCAAGAAAATGTACATACTTTTAGTTTGCTTTTTGCAATGTGGAAGTAGTCAATAAATTATGTACTCGGAAAAAAAGAACAAAAAAAATCTATCTCTGTGAGAGCTGCAGGCCTGTATGTATCACTGAGCTATATAATACACTGGAGTGCTGATTTTGCCGAAAAACTGAAGTCACTGGCCGCCATCTTGCTACTCCCTACTCTCACAGAATCCCATAGGATTTGGTTGCAACAACAAGCAGTTTTCTGGCTAAGTGAAAACGTTTCACAGGTAATTCTACAGTCAGTGGATGTACTAACACTATTAACTACTAGGAAATTAGGTGCTGAAATATTTTACATGTTATTCATATTAAATATATATATGTATATATAAGTATGTGTATATGTATATATGTATATATATGTATATGTGGAAATTGCAGTAAATCGTAAAAGACAATTTCTCACTTTGAGCACACGAGATGCGTGTGTCGTTTATTTCAATAGGAAAAACACTGAGCTCCAAAATGGCGCTGTCCAGCAACAACAAAAGCCTGGGGCTACACGTCATCACCCTTCTTAACATTTAAAGGGACCGCGATCCCTGAACAGCTATACTTACATGAAGTAACTACAGGCAGAACAAAGTGCTGTGTCTAGTATGAACGGTATGTAGAACCATACTTAATAACAAAGGTGAATTATGTCAATCACATTCACTACACACGTCCCCCCAGAATTCACCCTATCAGAAGTAAAACCAACAGTCAACGGGGAGGTGGGCGTATTAACCGTCCACAACGGCTGTGCCGTACCGGAGGTCGATGAGACCCTACTGCGGCAGGAGTCCCGTCATGACACAGGCGTGGGGCATGGCGCGTGGGAGGCCTGGGAGGGAGGGGAGTAGGGGGTTGGGGCAGAGTTGGAGGCCGTCCGCGTCGTGGGGGTTGGGCCAGGTCAACGGGCCCGGCCACATCTAAGTGAGCCGGTTTGAGACGGTCAATGGAGATTCGCTCCGGTTTGCCGCCCATGTCCACCACAAAATGTTTGTCCCCTGCCTCCAAAACACGGAATGGGCCCTCGTAGGGCGGGCGTAGCGATCCTCTGTGGGCATCGTGGCGAATGAAAACATAGTCAGCCGTCTGAAGCCCAGTGGGAATGTGCGACTGAGGGAGGCCGTGACGGGAAGTAGGGACAGGTGTGAAAAGCCTCGCATTGTCCAATAGCGTTGACCGCTGGAGAGTAGCGGACCAAGGAACCGTGGTGCTAGGGACAAAATCCCCTGGGACCCGCAGTGGCTGTCCATAAACCAGTTCGGCGGATGAGGACTGTAAGTCCTCTTTTGGTGCGGTCCTGATGCCCAGCATCACCCACGGGAGTTTGTCGACCCAGTTGCCGTCTTTGAGGCTGGCACGCAGGGAAGCCTTCATTGACCTATGAAAATGTTCACAGAGTCCGTTAGCCTGCGGGTGATACGCAGTCGTGCGGTGGAGTTCCACCCCGAGGCTCTGTGCGACAGCGTTCCACAGCTCAGACGTGAACTGTGCGCCTCGATCAGAGGATATATCCGAAGGGGTGCCGAAACGAGCAACCCAGGTTCCGAGAAAGGCCCGTGTCATCTCAGCAGTTGCCGCTGAGGTCAGTGGCACAGCCTCAGGCCAGCGGGTGGTCCTGTCAACCATAATCAACAGGTATGTGAACCCGTGCGAAGATGGCAGAGGGCCGACCAGATCCACATTCACATGGTCAAAACGTCTCTCTGGAACCGGGAACAACTCAAGTGGGGCTTTAGTGTGACGGTGCACTTTGGCCCGTTGGCACTCAACACAGGTGTTAGTCCAGTCCCTAACGTCCTTCTTGAGGCCGTGCCAGACAAACTTTGCCGCAACTAGTCTCTGCGACGCTTTCGAACCTGGGTGGGAGAGGCCATGGATGGCATCAAAAACTTGTCGTCTCCATCTTGTGGGAATTATTGGCCGAGGGCTGCCTGTGGAGACGTCACACAGGAGCGTGGTGCCGGCATCTCCAAAAACCACGTCCTCGATCTGCAGCCCTGTAGTTGAGGTCCTCAGGAGTTGGACGTCCGGGTCTGTGGTCTGATCTGCTGACATTTGGTGGTAGTCCAAACCAAGATGGACCGCCCCTGCCACAGCCCGTGACAGGCAGTCCGCCACGTAGTTGTTCTTCCCAGCAACATGTTGCAAGTCCGTAGTAAACTCTGAAATGTAGGACAGATGGCGTTGCTGGCGGGCAGACCACGGCTCAGCCACCTTGGCCATGGCAAAAGTCAGTGGTTTGTGGTCCACAAAAGCAGTGAAATGTCGACCTTCCAGCAGGGAACGAAAATGTCTGATGGCGAGGTAGAGACCCAGCAGCTCCCGGTCAAAAGTACTGTACTTCCGCTCGCTGGGACGCAGCTGACGGCTAAAGAAAGCCAGTGGCTGCCAGGCCCCGCCTACCCACTGCTCGTAGACAGCACCGACAGCGTAGTCCGAGGCGTCCGAGGTGATGGCGATGGGGGCTGTTGAAGAAGGATGCGCCAGCATGGTGGCCTTCGCCAGGGCTGCCTTGGTGGCAGCAAAAGCCTTTTCCCTGCTGTCTGACCAGTCCACAAGGTGCTTGGGCTTACCTTTCAAGGCCTCGTGCAAGGGCCGCATAAGCTGAGCAGCTCGAGGGATGAAACGGTGGTAAAAATTCACCATGCCGAGGAACTCCTGCAGGGATTTGACAGTGAGCGGGCGTGGGAACCTTGTTACTGCCTCCACCTTTGATGGGAGAGGGACAGCACCGTCCTTAGTGACTCTGTGCCCCAGAAAGTCAATGGTGGAGAGACCAAACTGGCACTTAGCGGGGTTGACAATTAGCCCATGCTGGCTAAGTCGCTCAAAAAGTGTTCGGAGGTGCGCCAGGTGCTGAGACTTGGACGTGCTCGCTACGAGGATGTCATCCAAGTACACAAAAAGAAAAGGTAGGTCCCGTAGAACAGAGTCCATAAGGCGTTGAAAAGATTGGGCGGCGTTTTTAAGGCCGAATGGCATACGCAGGAACTCAAAAAGACCAAATGGCGTGATCACGGCTGTTTTGGGAATGTCCAGCGGGTGCACCGGCACCTGATGATATCCCCGGACGAGGTCCACCTTGGAAAAAATCACCTTGCCTGCCAGGTGAGCTGAAAAATCCTGTATGTTCGGGACTGGGTATCGGTCAGGCGTCGTTGCCTCATTGAGCCGCCGGTAGTCTCCACACGGGCGCCAGCCGCCACCCGGTTTGGGGACGATGTGAAGGGGTGATGCCCAAGGGCTGTCGGAACGACGGACTATACCCAGGCGTTCCATATTTGCAAATTCAGCCTTTGCAACGGCAAGCTTGGTCGGGTCGAGGCGCCGAGCACGGGCGTAGACGGGTGGACCAGTAGTGGCGAGATGGTGCTCCACACCATGCTTTACGGCGGATGCAGAGAAAGTGGGCTGAGTGAGCGTTGGGAACTCGGCAAGCAGACGGTGGAAGTCATCTGAGGCTGAGAGCATGCTAGACAGTCGTATGGAGTCAGTCCCGCTGAGCGTGCACGTATAAGAACAAAATGTGACGGCGTCAATCAAACGGCGGTTCTTTACATCCACCAACAGTCCGTGTGCACACAGAAAATCGGCTCCGAGGAGGGGAACGGCAACCTTAGCTGTAACAAAGTCCCAGCCAAACCGTTGTCCTCCGAAACACAATTCAACGTACCTCGTGCCGTACGTGCGGATGGGGCTACCATTTGCAGCTTCCATAGGGGGGCCGTGGTTGTCAGTCACCATGTCCAAACGGGTTGCGGGCAGGACGCTCCTCTGTGCTCCCGTGTCGCACAGGAAACGTCGTCCGGAGATGCTATCACGGATGAAAAGCAGCCTGCCTACGCGGCCGACACTCATGGCCACTACTGAGCGTCGGCCCTGGCATTTCCCGACCCGCCGAAACTGCATGGCGAACGACATTTTTTAGCCTTGGGTCCAAACTTGGCATGATAAAAACACAAGCCTGGAGACTGTTGGGGGCCAGAAGACTGCTGCCGACGAGAAGTGGATGCAGCGACGAGCGTGGAGTCGTCCAGCGGCACAGGATCGATGTGTGTGGGAAAAAACGCGGCCACACAATGTCCCTGACTTGCCAGGAAGAATTTGTCAGCCTCTTCAGCCAGCCTCCGACAGTCAGTGATTGTGGTGTTGGCTAGTGCAGCCCTGACTTGGGAAGGCAGCTGACGTAGAAAAAGTTGGATAAAAAGAAAATCGGGACTGTGCTCGCCCAAGAGATCCAGCATACGGTCCATGAGCTCAGATGGTTTGCTGTCACCCAGTCCTTGAAGGGAGAAAAGCCTGCTGGCTCTCTCAGCGTCTGACAGTTCAAAAGTTTTCAACAGGTGGGCTTTTAGTGCTGTATACTTCTCAGTTGCTGGAGGGTTTTTAAGAAGACTGACCACTCTGGACGCTGTTGAATTTCCAAGAGCCGACACAACGTAGTAGTACTTTGTTGCATCCGTGGTGATGTCACGTAACGCGAACTGCGCTTCAGTCTGGGCGAACCATGCCGACGCCGACGATTCCCAGAATTCGGGGAGCTTGAGGGTAACAGCGTTCGCGGTCATGGTCGTGGAGTGTCTCTGGATACGTCCAGCAGACTAACGTCGGGGTCACCAGTGTGGAAATTGCAGTAAATCGTAAAAGACAATTTCTCACTTTGAGCACACGAGATGCGTGTGTCGTTTATTTCAATAGGAAAAACACTGAGCTCCAAAATGGCGCTGTCCAGCAACAACAAAAGCCTGGGGCTACACGTCATCACCCTTCTTAACATTTAAAGGGACCGCGATCCCTGAACAGCTATACTTACATGAAGTAACTACAGGCAGAACAAAGTGCTGTGTCTAGTATGAACGGTATGTAGAACCATACTTAATAACAAAGGTGAATTATGTCAATCACATTCACTACATATACACATATGTAAATATATGTTTTTGTATATTGTTATTTATATATTTATAAATGTTAAACATATATATTTAAATGAATAAAATGCAAAATATTTCAGCACATGACTTTCTCAGTACTTGATATTTTTAGAACATAACATAAAACTATATGGCATTTGACATTTTAAAAGTTTTAAGCCCCCCTGAACATGAGAAAATCCTCGTTATTCGATGCTGTAGCGCACATATTCCCTAGTTACTGAGGGGAAATAGGGAGTACCAATATGGCGGCTGGTGGCTTCAAAGCGACTCGTTCAAACAGACGGTGATTAGCACTCCAGTGTATAATATAGCTCAGTGGTATGTATCCGGTTAGCTTAGCAGTTAGCTTAGCAGTTAGCTTAGTGGTTAGCTTAGCGGTTAGCTTCGGTGTTAAACATTCATTGTAGCTCCTCTGCTCTCACCGTAGACTTTAAACATGGCTGAAAGTCACAAAAAGCAAACCACATTTATGTTTATGAGAAGAAAGGAAGGCCTCAGTAGAAAGAAATAAGACCAGAGAGGATTTGAGAGATTCTTTTCATGCGATCCCCTGAAGAGCAGAAGAGCAGGTAAGACGGTCTTGCGCAGTTATTCAAAAAGGGACTCGGGGAAACTTCTGGAAAAATCACCGACTCTACTTTAACGTCTTTATATTGTTAATAATTTGTTTATTAAATGTTTCCATTATTTGACAGTTAAAAGTAAGAATAGGTTTACCTGATCATGGGATAAAGTGGTTTTGATAAATGTAACTTTTGTACTGTGTGAGTTAGAAGCGCGTGCTTTATCTAGACATTTAAAGGTATAGTGGACAATCTTCTTTTGGCTTTGAGTTCCAGAAGGATCATCTTATCTATTGGCTGTCCCCCACCTGACACCAATGTGTGTGTTTGTTCCTTGCTAGTTTCCGCCTACTAGCTGCGCACCTCCAGCATTTGTGTAACTGCTAGCTTTGGTGTTAGCCGTTCATTGTAGCTCTGCTGCTCTCATCGTATTTTGGAAATGGCTGAGAAGCACAACAAGCAAACTATCTGACAAGTTTATGAGAACAAGAGGAAGGCTTAGAAGAAATAAATAAACCCAGAGTGGATTTGGATTTTTTTCACACGATTGCCCTGAAGAGCAGGTAGAATCATGCGGCACATTCGCAGTTATTCAAAAAGGGACATGAGCATTTTTTACCCACAATTCCTGAAAAATCGTCCACTATACTTTTAAGACACATAAAGATTCATATGCAAAATACACACTGCAAAAGGGGAACTACAAGTGAGTAAAGTTTTCCTGAAATTTGTTAATTTTATTCACGGGAAATGATTTTTACACTTAAAATAGGAACAACTCATCTCCACCATCTTATATCTAATTATCTTATTTTAAGGGTCAAAAATCTTCTTCCACTGGCAGATTATGTTTTTTACCTGCTCAACTTAAGGGCAAATACACTCATTTCAAGAAGGTTTTACTCACTTTTAGTTTCCTTTTTGCGGTGCAGATAAACGACTAAGTGATGACACATTTCTTTACTGGTGACACGTGAGGAGGCACCATGCCCTTTGGGCAGGAGTGTGCCTAATTAGGGGTCTGCTAGTAACCAGAGGAGAAGGAGAAGGGAGATGAGGAAATAAATACTTAGATTCCTTCCGTAAATTCCTTTGTTCTGCCTTTTTTTGCTCCTGTAACTCCTGTGGTTGACAGGAAAGGGTGCCCAGCATTGGTATCTTATAATCACATGTCTGCATTCTTTAGATTAAAATGTTAAAGTCTAGCCCCAAGTTTGACTCATCCTTAGAGGGTGTTCATTTTAAAGTGCGCAGTTAACCGGACGTTGGTGTGTTGAAGCACGGTCTGGCTATGATCATGAACAATACCTTTGTGCAGGTGTTCAGCAAGATCTTCTTGGTTTATTTTTCTTAAAAAGTCCACCGTGATCTTCAGAAATAGTTCTCTGCTACTTTTTTCTTCTTCATCCTCGCAGTCAAACACCTTCTCAAACTCCTCCCAGGTTTCAAGGTCTTCAGAAAGACGTAGCCTGAGAATCTTCTGATACTTCATCAGCTGCTCTTTGGCAAAACTGAAAATGTTGTTTTCCAGGAGCTGGAAAACAATGTCGATGTAAAGTGCCTTGAGATGACATGTTTCATGATTTGGCGCTATATAAATAAAATTGAATTGAATTGAATTAAGATAACAGCTTCAACAAACACAAAATAACATTTGTCTGATAGCAGTCAACCACTAAGATAAAATTAGCGTTGTTTTGATGACCTTATTTTAGCTTTGACTTTTTGTAATGGGTCTAAAAAACACAGAAACCTATAAAAATTTAAAAACTAAAGCCTCTACCACTTGGTTTCACTTGTGACAGCTTAGCCTGAATAAAATGTTACAAATGAAACATTATGTCATTACAAACTATCCTGGAGAAATAGAGAAGTTGGCGATGTCTGGAGGGGAACTACAATAATTTTTTAAAGATTTGAGATTTTGAGAGTGGAGATGTGGCTCATCAAAGTGTGCCTGGACCAGATACTTTTTGCAACCTTTAACAACCTTCTGGCATTGTTCTGGCTGGACATCTTACCAGGTATCTGGGAAAAATTGGTGAAGCGCATAGAAATTGGTGGGTTTCATACCAAAGACTCTGCTTTTAAATTTAATACACATGAATTCGGCAGGTTTGGAGCCGTTTCAAAAGCCTAACTTTAGTCTTTTTTTATTGATCCTAAAATCAGTTTGGATGTGTGTTTAGGATTATTGTCTTAATCAGCTCATCTGCTTTTTTGCAAGTTTCAGGTTTCAGTTTTTGATTTTACATGAAACTGATGAATTCATAGGAAATTAAGGAGTAAAATACATGGGTAATTGGGAAATAGACCTACAGGTACACCAGCAAAATGTTCACAAAACCTTCATTAAAAGCACCAATCACACGCACCGTAAAGATGGAGCTCAGCTCTGTCTGTCGCTGTGCACACTGGCCACTGGGAGGCTTTGTTTGTCTACAGAGAAAAAAAAAAAAAACATTTCACAAACTTTTTTAAATCCACTTCATTATTTGTGGGGTAAAGAACTTCAGAGCACCACACTGCAATGCTCACTCAGATTCAAACATTTCTTGGTACATAAATGTTATATTGCTCCAAGTTTAAATCACTAATTAACACGCATGTGCAAATTCTAAGTTATCCAAATCATCGCAACAGCAAACAGGCTTAAATCGGAGGCAACCGGACCTTTGTTCAGTTCTTCCTGAAAACGTTTCTACACCTATCCAGGATTCTTTGTCAGTTCTGGAGGCTTGTTCTGGGCCTCTGTGTTTTTAAGGACATGGAGGCCCATCATCCTAGGAGCAGTCTAAGTCAGATGTAGATCAGTGACCCACCATCACTGTCCTGGGTCATTAGAAGCTGCTGCTTGGTGTGGGTGGAAGACTTGGTCACCTGAATCATGACGAGATGATTTAATATTGCTGGAACGTGTTGGAGGACCGAGCTGTAAACACTGGGGATTTGGAAGCTCAATCCTCCCTCTGGTCACGGATGGCTTTTCTCTTTGGACCAAACCATCTGTTCTCTCTGTCCAGAATCTGGACATCATTGTCGTCTAAAGAATCTCCTTTGTTCTGGAGGTACCAGTGGACCGCTGAATCTTGCCCCGAGCTGCTGGCTCTCATGTGTTGCTCCATGCACTTGTGTAGCTGTTTAGTTTCTCTGATGTAGGAGTCGGAGCCGTCCTTGCTGCATTGGACCGCAGACACAGAGCCGCTCAGCTGTGTTTTGGCTGTTCTGTCTTTGGGATGAACCATTTTTGGTCTGAGAGTGTTATTAGGTTTGAAATTTACTAGTATGTTGTGTTTGGAGAAAATTCTCCTAAGTTTCTCAGAAACCCCCGTCACATCGGGAATGACAAAGTTTCTGTGTCTCTCTGTTTTCTCCTATGTGTTCGAGGCTGTGTTGGTTTTTCTGTCAGCTTTGTTGACCAACTTGAAAAATGTCCAGTTAGGGATTTCCTGATTTCCTTGTTTCTCCTCTGTGGCAAAGGGAAGGTTGTCAGAGTTCTGATGACAGAGAGTTTGTGCTCCAGCGGGTGACGTGAGTCAAAATGCAGATATAGGTCTGTGTGTGTGGGGCTTCTGGTAATTAACTTGCACACTACCCAAAGTATCTGGAGAAGGCACCCGTGGGTGACTGTGGATCTGTGGGTAGAGCACTTTCAATTGCAATTGTAAGGTGGCAGGTTTGATTCCAGGTTCCCTGTACCACATGTCGATGTGCCCCTGGGCAAGGCCATTAACCCTAAGTTGCCTACTGATCTGTGTATAGCTGTATGAATGTGTTCAGTTAGTGGGCACAATTGGGTGAATGTTGCTAATGGGTAAAGCAATTTAAATGGTCAATATGATTAGAAAGTTGTTGTAGAAATCCACAGCAGACCAAACTTACTTTATACCTAAAGCATAGTTGAAATTACAGCAGATTTATGACTTATTATGTTTCCAACCTTCACCAAAGGCAGTGATTCCTGACCGTGGTCCTCAGGAACTCCAGTCCTGCATGTTTTAAACGATTCTCTGTTCCAGCTAACCTGATGCAAATGATTGCATCACCTCTTCTGCAGCCATAATGTGGTACAGACACCTCTTAATTAGTCGTTTATTTAATTCAGGTGTGTGGCAGCAAGAGGACACCTAAAACATGAAGGACAGGGGCTCCTGAGGAACAGGTGTTGGGAACCACCGATCTAAGGTCCTGACAGATCATGGATCATCACCAGAACGACCAGATCCTGGATACAAGCAGCTGAAATGCGTTTCCTTCAGAGGGAGGCTGGGCTCAGCCTCAGAGATAGGGGGGAGAGCTCTGTTATGTTGGGGAGCTCAAAGTGGAGCCACTGCTTCTCCACATCAAAAGGATTCAGTGCAGGTGTTTTGGACATTTAATCAGGATGTTCCCCCTGGAGCTGTTGCCCCCATCACCTGATCTCAGATAATAAGATAAAGACTTATGACCATCTTTAATCAATGCATTTTTGTCCTGCCCTCTAATGTCTAAGCCATTTGCCTGTTTAAATTCAGTGCCTACCTCTGGTCCAGCTGGTGCCGATCTCTGAAAACAGTGGGCCGATACATGGACCCATTACTCTCCACTGAAACACAGCCAGCTTCAGTAGAACACAGCTCCAGGTGATTAATCCTTGGAGAAACAAACATAAAGGTAAAAATTAACAGTTAAACCAATTTAGGATTTCTTGCTACAGAGAAAAACTCAAAGTTCCACAAATCATGGTAAGTTATTAAGGTCCTAAAGAAGCAAAGCAGCCCCAGACCATCATACGACCACCACCACGTTTGACTGTTGGTATGATCTTCTGGTTCTGAAAAGCACCAGATGAAACGGGAAGCACAGCTTCCTAAAAGGGCCACTTTGTCTCAAGAGTCCACCGAACATGTTCCAAAACCTTTGGAGATAATTAAGATGTTTTTTCTCTGGTAAATGTGAGACGGGTCTTTGTGTTGTTTTGGGTCAGCAGTGGTTCTGGTCTTGGACCTCTCCCATGGAGACCATTATGACCTCTGACCTTAACTGCAGGGTTTTAGATGTAGATCTGGGTTCTTCTGGGACCTCCTGGATGAGTCGTTGTCACTCTCTCAGAATCAATACATTGACATTAAGAACCATCCACCCACAAACTATCAGATAAATACAACGGTCTAAAGTTTTTAGTAATCCATAAATCATCTTGGGTTTCGAGCTCTAACCGTCTATCCGCTGTTTGTTGTTGCTCTCTGAAGACCGTGGGTCGGTACATGGACCCGTCACCCCCAAGGTACACACAGTTTGGTTCAGACCAGTCTGGATTCTCTGAAGTCCTGGGAGAATAAATGCAATTACACATTTTAGTTTAAGCCCAAATTAATTGATAACAGTAGGTATTACATACAATAAACCAATACTTTTGTTGAACTGACTGATGATCATTCTAGGCAAGGCAAGGCAAGGCAAATTTATTTATATAGCACAATTCAGTACAAAGACAATGCAAAGTGCTTCACATGATTAAAATATAGCAAAATAAACAGAATAAAAGCAAGTAGGAATAAAATGTAGTTAGAAAAAAGAACAAAAAAGTGGTGATTCAGTTAACTAGAACAGTTGAAGGCAATTTTAAACAAATGTGTTTTTAATCTTGATTTAAAGGAACTCAGGCTTTCCGCACCTTTACAATTTTCTGGAAGTTTGTTCCAGATAAGTGGAGCATAGGAATTAAATGCTGCTTCTCCTTGTTTAGTTCTGGTTCTAGGTATGCAGAGCAGGCTGGAGCCAGAAGACCTGAGTGGTCTGGAGGGTTGATACACTGATAACAAGTCTGTGATGTTTTTAGGTGCTAAGCCATTCAGGGATTTATAGACTAACAGAAGTATTTTAAAGTCTATTCTCTGAGATATAGGGAGCCAGTGTAAGGACTTTAGAACTGGGGTGATGTGCTCTACGTTCTTAGTCTTAGTGAGGACGCGGGCAGCAGCGTTCTGGATCAGCTGCAGCTGTCTGATCCACTTTTTAGGCAGACCTGTGAAGACACCGTTGCAGTAATCAATTCGACTAAAAATAAACATGGATTAGTTTTCCAGATCCTGCTGAGACATCAGTCCTTTAATCCTAGAAATGTTCTTCAGGTGATAGAAAGCCGACCTTGTAACTGTCTTTAGATGCTTTTGAAGGTTCAGGTCTGAGTCCATCACTACTCCCAGATTTCGGGCCTGATTATTGTTTTTTAGCCGAAGCAGCTGAAGCTGTGTGCTAACTTTTGATCTCTCCTCTATTGGTCCAAATGTTTTTACTTCTCTTTTGTTTTTATTCAACTGAAGAAAATTTTGGCACATCCACGTATTGATTTCTTCTAAGCATTTACTCAGTGCTTGAACTGGTCCATAGTCACCTGGTGACATGGTGATGTAGAGCTGTGTGTCGTCTGCATAGTTATGGTAGCTGATGTTGGTAGCTGATGTTGGTAGATGTATGGTAGCTTGACATTAAGAACCATCTACCCACAAACTATCAGATATATAACATGGTCTAAAGTTTTTAGTAATCCATAAATCATTTTTTGAGTTTTGAGCTCCATTTATCTAACCGTTCATCCACTGTTTGTTGTTGCTCTCTGAAGACCGTGGGTCGGTACATGGACCCGTCACCCCCAAGGTACACACAGCTTGGTTCAGACCAGTCTGGATTCTCTGAAGTCCTGGGAGAATAAATGCAATTACACATTTTAGTTTAAGCCCAAATTAATTGATAACAGTAGGTATTACATACAATAAACCAATACTTTTGTTGAACTGACTGATGGTCATTCTAACACATGAAAATGTTAAAGGCTATGGAAGCCCTGAAAGGCAAGTGAGAAAAAATATCTAGATTAAAATATTTCTCGGGTTTTTTTCTAAAACGTGTTTCGCCCTGAAAGGTAAAATAGATTATTTATTTATTTATTTATTTGAAAGGCTTATTTTTCTGTATTTGTTCTTGTAATATTTTGTTTTTCCACTAAAGGCACTGAAGTAAAACCAGAGATCTTCACTGACAGCTGTATTCTTCAACTGGATCGTCAGAGGCCTGGTTTCCAAGAATCAACTCCCCTTTTTTCTAAATTTGATTTTTGCAAACTAAAATCATATGTAATGAAGGAACAAAAACAATGTATTTGTTGACCATGCGACATTGTTATCATATCAAGCTTGTATATTTATGAGCCATACAGAATGAACTATAGAGGTGATCAAGGATATTTGTAGGACAAATGACAACATCATGACTTAAAACCTGCTGTCAGTAAATGTTTATCATAACTTGTCACAAAAAATTATATATGGGTGAAAGAAATAACAATGCAGCAATTTAAATATGAATGCTTTAATGGTCACTATATGTGTATTTTAGTTACAACAACTGAATAAAAACTCATCTGGAAAATTAAACCGTTTTTAACATCAAACAGCAGAGTGGGAAAAATTCTCTGTTTAGATTTCTAGTCTATTTTTTCTCCACCAACACATTTTACTTTGCAAAAATCAAATTTGGGAAATGGTAAGGTGGCAGCCCCCTCCCTGGGCTGCCACCTTACCATGGTG
This sequence comes from Fundulus heteroclitus, assembly GCF_011125445.2. Classification (NCBI taxonomy): domain Eukaryota; kingdom Metazoa; phylum Chordata; class Actinopteri; order Cyprinodontiformes; family Fundulidae; genus Fundulus; species Fundulus heteroclitus. The sequence continues at coordinate 2,708,032 of NW_023396770.1, forward strand.
GAGGGGTTTGAGTGTCCCAATGATCCTAGGAGCTATGCTGTCAGGGGCTTTAAGCCCCTAGTAGGGTCACCCAAGGCAGACAGGTCCTAGGTGAGGGACCAGACAAAGAGCAGCCCAAAAAGCCCCTTATGATGATTACCATAAATAGATACCGTGTTCCCTCGCCCAGACGCGGGTCACCGGGGCCCCACTCTGGAGCCAGGCCTGGAGGTGGGGCACGATGGCGAGCGTCTGGTGGCCGGGCTTTTGCCCATGGAGCCCGGCCGGGTTCAGCCCGGAGAGGCGACATGGGTCCCCCTTCCGATGGGCTCACCACCTGTCGGAGGGGCCAAAGGGGTCGGGTGCATTGTGCAACGGGTAGCAGTAGAGGGCGGGGACCTTGGCGTTCCGATCCTCGGCTGCAGAAGCTGGCTCTTGGGACGTGGAATGTCACCTCTCTGGTGGGGAAGGAGCCTGAGCTTGTGCACGAGGTTGAGAGGTTCCGACTAGACATAGTCGGACTCACCTCGACGCGCCGCTCTGGCTCTGGAACCAGTCTCCTTGAGAGGGGCTGGACATTCTTCCACTCTGAAGTTGCCCCTGGTGAGAGGCGCCGATCTGGGGTTGGCACACTTGTTGCCCCTCATCTCGGTGCCTGCATGTTAGGGTTTTCCCCGGTGAACAAGAGGGTGGCCTCCCTCCGCATTCGTGTGGGGGGACAGGTTCTGACTGTTGTTTGTGCTTATGCACCAAACGGCATTTCAGATTACCCACCCTTTTTGGAGTCCTTGGAAGGGGTACTGGAGAGTGCCCCTCCTGGGGACTCCCTCGTTTTGCTGGGGGACTTCAACACTCACGTGGGCAAGGAAAGTGGGACCTGGAGGGGCGTGGTTGGGAGGAATGGCCCAACTGATCTGAACCCGAGTGGTGTTTTGTTGTTGGACTTCTGTGCTCGTCATGGATTGTTCATCACAAACACCATGTTCAAGCATAAGGGTGTCCATATGTGCTCTTGGCACCAGGACACCCTAGGCCGCAGTTCAATGATCGACTTTGTTGTCATTTCATCGGATCTGCGGCCGCATGTCTTAAGCGGAACATGGTCCATTCAGACTCGATGTCCCCTGCCTCCTTGGGACGTGTTCAAAGTTCTCCCAGAGGTGGGAGTTAAAGCTCCAAGAGGACACCTAAAACATGAAGGACTGGAGCTCTTGAGGAACAGGAGTTGGGAACCACCGATCTAAGGTCCTGACAGATCATGGATCATCACCAGAACGACCAGATCCTGGATACAAGCAGCTGAAATGCGTTTCCTCCAGAGGGAGGCTGGGCTCCGCCTCAGAGATAGGGGGGAGAGCTCTGTTATCTGGGGGAGCTCAAAGTGGAGCCGCTGCTTCTCCACATCAAAAGGATTCAGTTCAGGTGTTTTGGACATTTGATCAGGATGTTCCCCCTGGAGCTGTTGCCCCCATCACCTGATCTCAGATAAAGGGAAGATGATGGATGGACGGACGGATGGAGGGATGGACAGACGGATGGATGGACTTATGACCATCTTTAATCAATGCATTTTTTTTTCCTGCCCTCTAATGTCTAAGCGATTTGCCTGTTTAACTTCAGTGCCTACCTCTGGTTCAGCTGGTGCCGATCTCTGAAAACAGTGGGCCGATACATGGACCCATTACTCTTCACTGAAACACAGCTGACTTCAGTAGAACACGGCTCCAGGTGATTAATCCTTGGAGAAACAAACATAAAGGTAAAAATTAACAGTTAAACCAATTTAGGAGTTCTTACTACAGAGAAAAACTCACAGTTCCACCAGTCATGGTAAGTTATTAAGGTCCCTAAGAAGCAAAGCAGCCCCAGACCATCATACGACCACCACCACGTTTGACTGTTGGTATGATGTTCTGGTTCTGAAAAGCACCAGATGAAACGGGAATCACAGCTTCCTAAAAGAGCCACTTTGTCTCAAGAGTCCACCGAACATGTTCCAAAACCTTTGGAGATAATTAAGATGTTTTTTCTCTGGTAAATGTGAGACAAGTCTTTGTGTTGTTTTGGGTCAGCAGTGGTTCTAGTCTTGGACCTCTCCCATGGAGACCATTATGACCTCTGACCTTAACTGCAGGGTTTTAGATCTAGATCTGGGTTCTTCTGGGACCTCCTGGATGAGTCGTTGTCACTCTCCCAGAATCAATACATTGACTTTAAGAACCATCCACCCACAAACTATCAGATAAATACAACGGTCTAAAGTTTTTAGTAATCCATAAATCATCTTGGGTTTCGAGCTCTAACCGTCTATCCGCTGTTTGTTGTTGCTCTCTGAAGACCGTGGGTCGGTACATGGACCCGTCACCCCCAAGGTACACACAGTTTGGTTCAGACCAGTCTGGATTCTCTGAAGTCCTGGGAGAATAAATGCAATTACACATTTTAGTTTAAGCCCAAATTAATTGATTACAGTAGGTATTACATACAATAAACCAATACTTTTGTTGAACTGACAGTAGGTCGATACATTGATGTGTCACTCTTATAGGAAATATAGTTTGGTTCAGAGGACTCTGGTTCCTGATGTTTGATCCTGGAGTGATAAAATTAATTAAATTGAAGTTAAAAGATGTGACGTGAGCCTTCCTCAGCAATACAAGCACATTTCTTCCTCAGGACAGTCTTCGCTATGGTTGTTTTTCAGTCTGAAACTATGTCAGTGTTTTGATCAGCTTGATTTCTTTGTATTTTTACCCAGAGCAGCAGATAGGGAGAGAACTTTGATACAATCAGCCCATAGATGTAATAATAAGCTATTATATTCTGCTGTGTACATAATTCATAAACCATTTCTAAATTCAGTTTTGCCAAAGCTACAAACCGTGAGGTATTTTATTTAGATTGTCGTTAATCAACCAACATAAATATCCTTAAATGGGAAAAGAATCTAAATATAAAGTGTGCATCTACGTTCTGAGTCAGTGCCTTGTAGGAGAACTAATGTCCCAGCTTCAATCAGACTGAATGGAGAGCGTCTGTGATCATTCATTTTCAAATCTTACCACATATCCTCATTAGATGTAGTTTTAGGTAATTCTAACACATGAAAATGTTGAAGGCTATGGAAGTCCTGAAAGGAATGCGAGAAAAAATATCTAGATTAAAATATTTCTCGTTTTTTTTCTAAAACATGTTTCGCCCTGAAAGGTAAAATAGATTATTTACTTATTTATTTATTTATTTGAAAGGCTTATTTTTCTGTATTTGTTCTTGTAATATTTTGTTTTTCCACTAAAGGCACTGAAGTAAAACCAGAGATCTTCACTGACAGCTGTATTCTTCAACTGGATCGTCAGAGGCCTGGTTTCCAAGAATCAATTCCCCTTTTTTCTAAATTAAATTTTTGCAAACTAAAATCAGATGCAATGAAGGAACAAAAACAATGTATTTGTTGACCGTGCTACATTGTTATCATATCAAGCTTGCATATTTATGAGCCATACAGAATTAACTATGGTGGTGATCAAGGATATTTGTAGGACAAATGACAACATCATGACTTAAAACCTGGTGTCAGTAAATGTTTATCATAACTTGTCACAATAAATATTATATGGGTGAAAGAACTAACAAGGCAGCAATTTAAATATGAATGCTTTAATGGTCATTATATGTATATTTTAGTTACAACAACTGAATAAAAACTCATCTGGAAAATTAAACAGTTTTTAACCTCAAACAGCAGAGTGGGGAAAAAATCTCTGTTTAGATTTCTAAGTCTATTTTTTCTCCACCAACACATTTTACTTTGCAAAAGTCAAATTTAGGAAATGGGACATTGATTCTTGGAAACCAGGCCTCTGACGATCCATTTGAGGAATGCAGTCAGTGAAGATCTCTGGTTTTACTTCAGTCCAAATAAACTTTTGCAAAGCTCTGTAAAAACCTTCTTGCTAATTGCAGACATAGAGCAGCTAATGGCTGTTACTAAGACCAGCTGTTGACTTTGATGGTTTATAATTATCCTCCAAATAATTTGCTAATTGTTTGTTTAGCAGCTGCAGCTTAATGAGTTATAAAGCCTTGCCAACACAGCAGCTGTTCTTGTATTCATCCTTTCATTTCACCTACTTTATTCTGTTTCGCTCTTTGGGAGGCTGAGTCTGTCCTAACACAGTGGATGGACAATACAGCGGCATGAAACTAACAGCCACAAGCAGGTAAATTCACTCCAGACATGCATGTTTTGCTATGAACTCTGACTGCAGGAGGAAGCTGGAGTACCCAGAGAGAACGCGCTCAGGAAGGCCAGGACTTGTTGGTCAGAACTGAAACCTGCAGCCTTCTAGTTTCTATTAGTATCATTCAGTCCAGGTTTAAACTGTAATACACGATATAACCATTTAGAAAATGATTGGTATATCTTTATTAAGTTGTTTTACATTTCAGTTGGCCGATAAGTGGTCTCTTCACCTCCTAGGAGGATACAGCTGGCTTCAGGACTGTCCTGTCTTTGCTGAGGGATCCTTGCAGGAACAAATAACCATTAATTAAAATATGTAAATATGTTAGCCTGTAATTACGGACAGGTTGAGATGCTCATCTCACCTCTGGGCTTTGGTCTGGCTGCTGTGTCTCTCCTTCAGCATGGCCTTAGCGGGAATAACTCCCACTTCTTCGTAATAACTCATGAAAAGATCCAAACCTTCAGACAAACGCAGCACAACATTTCAGGTTACACGTGTTCTCACTGCTTCCAGGAAGTCTTAAACCTTTCATAATTAAAATTATGAATGGTTTAAAGTGTTGACATCAATTTTTCTTTTTTATTTAAAAAATATATATTAGGCTGTACTCCTCATCCTGAGCTCCAAAGACAAATGCACCAAATTTCCCGCATCAGTAGAGATTCAAGTTAGGTTAATTAAAAAAAAGTGTTTTTGTGTTTTTTCTAAAACACAACACAGCTTTACAATCAACCTGCACATAAAATGCACAAAAATAAAGAAAATCCCTTTTGCATATAAAATCATCTTCTATTGCATTTTAATTTAAATACTTTGTACAACTTTATGACTTTAAGTCCATGCATTTCCTCCAGGTCTTTAAAGGAAGATTAGGTTTTGGCCGAGCAATTTAAGACGCGTCAGCGACAGTTTTAAATCTTCATCTAACACATTTTCAAACAGCAGTAAAGAAACTTCACCACAACACAGATTGAGGAAGACATATGAAGCCTTAGCTTCTTAACTCACCTCAAGTCGACTTAAGATAGTTATATGTAATAAAACTGTAGAGTGATGCCGCTGTAGATCTTTTTAGTCCTCAGGTTCGTGTTGATCAGACCAGACAGCAGCGTCAGACTAAAAGGCTGTCAAACCAGTTTAAGCTGATGTAAGTTACCGTCAATGTGCCCAGTTTTTTTGTTTTTACATACCGTAAGTGTCACGGAACACTGCTGGTAAATAAGAATGATTGGTATGTGCAAACTTTTCTTTTCAATATTACTTTTTTTCCTGCAAAGTTTTTTTTATCTTTACACTTATTGCCTGCATGCTGTGACTGAATGAGACACATTTTTATTTCTATTTAAGTTCAGCTCAAAACACAGATGACTTAGACTTAGACAACTATATTTGTCATTTTGTATGCACAAAGTGCGTACAGAACGAAATTTCGTTTGCATACAGCTTGAAAAATCACAGTAAATTGCAGTAAATTTCAGGATAAGGTGGAGCAATGATTTATGTAAACAATTGAAATGTAAACAATACAGGGGAAATAGACAGTTTGCGATTCACAGTGTACAGGTGAGTATTATTACTCACCTGTCAGATGGACATATATTCTCATAAAGGACTGAATTTAAACGATTGATAATTATTTTTTCATTCTGTTAAAACCAGTAAAAACCCAACATCCTACTAAAAGTTGTGTTGCTGTTTGTTTGTTTTTTTCAATATAACTAGATGTAAGATCTCAGACGCTGTAGTTCTATCATTTGTCCAGCAGAAGTGCTAGTTACTTTTTTTCGATTTTAAATGAAGTTGGTGAAGTTTCAGAATATAAGATATAAACATTTCCATCTTTTACCCATCATCATGGTCAAAAGTGCTACTCCTCATAGAATTGGTATCAGTGATGCTTTAAAAGGCTCTAAAAAGTTAATCGATGGTAACAATTGGTTACTATAGAACAGTGGTCTCCAACCTTTTTTAGCCCAAGATCCCCGACCTCCGCTTTGATGGGAAGCAAGATCTACCTGTAGAGGCTTTGCAAGAAAAATAGCCCAGATTCTACTTCAAACTTGAAGCCTTTTATTCATGAATAAACTCATAAATCAACTGTTTTTGAATGACATAAAATGTTTTGGTCCAACTGGACAAATTAATGCAACAAAAAAAACATTGTAAGTAGCATATCAAACTGGCCATAGCTTCACATCAACACATCAATTTAAATTAATCTCAACACAAAAGTAAAGTAATGTCTTATCAAGTGTTATGCTTATCTCCTGAAGCGTCATTAAAGTCACATTAAAATCAACGTTTTACCAAACAGAACTCTTATTTAAACACAATTCTCAATGCAACTATAGGTACAGCTTTATGTCCAACACAAAAAATAAAAGTGTGGCCTATTTCCTTTTCCAGTGGTTCCCAAACTTTTTTAGCCGCGCACCCCTTTGCCCCCCCCGAAAAAAAATAATAATAAAATCTGTTGCAGTTAAATCATTACAACCATCATAACAAAAGTTGTGGGAAGACAATTAGAACATAATTTGAATTAAACTGCAATAAAGTTGCAAAATCCACAAAAGAATCCTGAGGATTTTCAGGCAGCTCACCCTGGAGCGAGAGAAAGAAAGAGACGCTCGGATCGGCCACTCCTCCACAACATGAAACGTCTCTGAAGCGACCATCCTGGTGCATTCACAGACTAAACTCTGATGATCTACCTGTGTGTGCTCTGGCTTTGTTTATTTCATGCATCAGCTTCTTAATCTGAGTCTGACTCAAAATTTACATCGCAAGATACAAACATCAAGAACATTAATTTGATTTGTACAGCGGTTACATTTAGCAGGTGTCCCTGTCTGAATATGCCCTAAAATCGCATCTGTCTGAATCACAATGAAACGTATTGCAGCTCTGTGCGTGAACATGGCCAAGAAATCGCGTCTACCACTAATATCCACCCCAGCAGCAGGTGAGGCTGCAGCGGGGGTGGGCGAGTCATGCGCGTCAGTGCTGGTAGAGGTTCAGCGTCACCGCACCATGAGCAGCGCTGTTTGAAGGCGCTGTGCGATCGAAAGAGAGACTGTATCGCACAGTTTAATCTTGTATATAAAACTTTCGGCCCTAATTCAACTTTCTCCAACAAGAGATGGAGAGACATTTGTCTTCTCCAAGATCCGTTGCAAATCTCTCCTCTGTTGCCTTTGATTCCCTAGTTTCAGCCAATTGAGCATGTTTGCGAGAATGAATGAAGTAGAGGCACAAGCTGGGAGCGCATATGAAGCACAATGCGTAGAAGAAGATCACTTCATCTTAAAATTAAGCGTAGAACAAGACTTAAAATAAATTTATTTTCATGTCAATACATTTACTTATTTATCAAATTTGCAGTTTTTGATTTTAATTTACACAAAGGAAGATCACGATCGACAGGTTGGCGACCACTGCTATAGAGACTATTAACATTTAATGCAGAAATCAAAAGTAGGATAATATAAGCAGATACCTAGTGCATCAAGTCAAGCTTCACACACTTTTCAATATTTTCCAAATTTTTCACTTTACAACTACAAATGATAATGTATTTTAATTGGATTTTATGTGATGACGTGGTGCACAAATACAAAGTAGAAGGAAATTTATCATGATTTTATCAATGAAATAGTCTGGAAAGTGTGGCATGTTTATGTATTTGGGCTGTTTTACTCTGAAAAATATCAGTATTTAGAGCAGGGGTCACCAACCTTTTTCAAACTGAGAGCTACTTCATTGGCGTTGCGTCATACGAAGGGCTACCTGTACTGAGTTCACCTTAACTTTATGTAAAATAAAAAAATCCATTTAAATGCAAGTGCGAATAAACAGGAAGAGTAACGGAATAAAATAAAGTTTTAGAGGCAGCTCACTTGGGGGCTACTTGGTGTCTATGGGCCCCATGTTGGTGATCCCTTATTTAGAGGTTAACTGGCAGTGACACGTCCCAAAGGACTCAGCCTAAGCTGCAGCCAAAGGTGATTCTACAAAATATTGTCTCAAAAATGGGGATCTAAAAAAAGCATGCCGCACTTTTCAGACTTTTATGTATAAGGGGTTTAAATGCTTTTATTGTTCTTTTATTTCACAACTAAGCACTAAAGGGGTATGCATGCTTTATCCAATAGATTGTAGCCTTTTTCACACAACGACGTTGTCCGATCTAGAGAGAACACAAGGACACTGAGGAGTCAAATTTGCGGAAGCCGAATGCAGGATAGAGGGGCTCCACGAATGTGGTTTTGATGGTGTGGAGATGAGTCAGTTTGTCCGACGAGACGCTGTAGAAGGACAGGATCCCAGCAGGACAGTCCACATAGACTGCCACTCAGTGAGGGAGTGTGGAGGACCAGGAGGCAGGTCTGGGGATCGGTGTCTCTTTGCCATCGTCCCGGACAGAGTACCCGCTATGGCTGCAGAGCAGACTCCAAGACTGCTTTTTGTTTCCGAGCTTGCTGTGGATGCTGTTCCCTTTCCTCGGGGGATCGGTGAGTAAAGTAGTAAAACTATGATAAGTCCTATTTTCATAAGAAATCTTACCAAAAAAAGTGCAGGAAATGGTAATTTTTTTCAGCACATCAGCATGAAATCATCTTGCAACCCCCAACGGGCGTCTTGAGACCCCCCGGGGGTCCCGGCGCCCACTTTGGGAAACCCCTGTGACAGACCACCCTTATCAGATACTGTAACACAACATACTACAGAGTCTTCAACCTCCACTTTGGATCCTCAACTCCAGCTGATAAAAGCTTCACTCCTGAGTCTCCTGGGTTGTTGTAGCTCAGGTCCAACTCTTTAAGGTGGGAGGGATTTGATTCAAGAGCCGAAGCCAGAGAGGAACAGCCATCTTCTGTGACTAAACAGCCTGAAAGCCCAGACTTTTATTTATAAGGGGTTTAAATGTTTTTATTGTTCTTTTATTTCACAACTAAACACTAAAGGGGTATCCATGCTTTATCCAATAGATTGTAGCCTTTTTCACACAACGACGTTGTCCGATCTAGAGAGAACACAAGGACACTGAGGAGTCAAATATGCGGAAGCCGAATGCAGGATAGAGGGGCTCCACGAATGTGGTTTTGATGGTGTGGAGTTGAGTCAGTTTGTCCGACGAGACGCTGTAGAAGGACAGGATCCCAGCAGGACAGTCCACATAGACCGCCACTCTGTGAGGGAGCGTGGAGGACCAGGAGGCAGGTCTGGGGATCGGTGTCTCTTTGCCATCGTCCCGGACAGAGTACCCGCTATGGCTGCAGAGCAGACTCCAAGACTGCTTTTTGTTTCCGAGCTTGCTGTGGATGCTGTTCCCTTTCCTCTGGATGCGTTTGTAAGTCATCGCTATATGAACCATCCCTTCCCAGGTAACCTCCCAGTAGCAGCGCCCGGTGAGACCCTGCTGGCACATCAGGTGGCAGTAGTAATCGAATCTGTCCGGGTGGTCGCCGTACGGCTGCTCCTCTTTCACTCGCCTCGCCTCCTTCAGGTCATCCGAGAGATGGAGTTTGGTGTGGGCTGTGTTTGGGTCCAGCGTCAGTTCACAAGCATCTAATGGACCGAACCAGACAGAACACGTGAGTTTACTGCTGAAACGGGAGGATTAGAGGTAAAAAAAAAAAGTCTGATTCGATGGAACAAGCCGGATCCAAACTCACACTTTCTGAAGCCAGGTCTCAGTCGGTGCCCTCCACAGTGGTCCACACTGGAGAAACACAGAGGCTGATTATTTTGATGCAGTTTAATCTGAATAAATACATTAGTGTCTAGAGCTTTCTACCTTGGTGCTGGTGGACCTCAGTTTTGCAGCTTCACCCATGTTTATAAAACACTTTTAATTAGGTATGTAAAAAACGTTTATTCTGCACACATGGCTTATATGCATTTATTTACCGCTTGAACACTTGTAAAAATGCTTGTTAATGAAAACAGCATATTCATATTCAGAATTTAAATTAAAAAATACTTTATTTATCCCAAAGGGAAATTAAATGTTGGTCAAGGAGTTATTATAGATGGTGACGGCTGTGCGTGTGAAAAGATCTCCTGTAGCGGTCCATTTTACATTTTCCTCTAAAAGTACAGACTACTCTGTCGTTTCTTGTAAACAGCTTCAATGTTGTGTCAAATCAGCATGCATGCAAGACATGGTGACAGCTTGCTGAAGCTATCAAGTATCAGAATGGGGCGGACAGTAAACGGCCCAGATCCAGACGGTGTGCAAACTTTTTGTCATGGGGGCCAATGATGTCATGTAGAAAGTATTCAGGGGCCACAAAATTTTAACTTTTTTTTATCAAAATGGCAAAAACCTTTATTCTTTTTATTCTTACCTGCTCAACAATAAACTTAACACACAAAATACTGTAAGGAAACAACAACAATCTGTCTGATTTCTGTAGAAAAGGAATCTGTAAATTGTTTTAGATTTTAAACATAAAAAGATTCTTGCAGGTTTGCTAATGATATCCTAAAACATTTGGGTTGATCATCATTTTCTTTTTTCTTTTTTTTGTGTCTTCAGCAGCAACAGCAGGATTGGGCTCATTCTTGCCTTTTCGTGAAACATTTGTGGTCTTATTTACTATTAACTTAGATTATAAGCTAAAATATGGCTAATTAAAGATATTAAAAAATATTGTTGCACCTTACATTTTCCCAACATTTTAATTTGTGTTTGTTGGTTTTTTAAAGTGTATCGCCTGAACCATCTGAGCTGGAAAAAAACGAATTTAGGCCATTCTTGAACTGTGATTGAGGGGCGCTCAAAATCATTCAAAGGGCCACAAATGGCCCCCAAGCCACATTTTGGACACCCCTGGCCTAGACTGGTGTCAGAATAATCAGTTTTAGTAACCCTGCATCGGTTGAACTCTACTCCAAACTAGAGAAAATATTCAATGAATGACAGCTGTGTCGGCAAAAACAACGCCTTGCAGATGTCAACGGTCAGACTTCTTCGATATGACAAAAAGGCAACGCTGACTTAAATAACCCCTCATTAAAACCAAGGGATGCAGTTTACCTGAGCACATAAAAATCTTAATAAAGCAGGAGACAACCTCCACGAGTGCCTCTCCAGTGATATCAGACCAGGAAAATGGGGTACAATTTAAATAATAATGCACTGCGGCAAAAAGGTGCAGTTTTGCTTCTAACATGTTCTGTATCTTGAGTTTCTTTGGAGGACCAAAGTGCAGAGATTACTTAAAGTAGACAGCAGTATGTGGTGCACTGGTGGCGCAGCGGGTAGTGTGAGCCATGTACGGAGGCCTTAGTTCTAGATGTGGTCGACCCGGGTTCGACTCTGACCCGTGGTCCTTTACCGCATGTCTCTTCCCCCCTTCCCGTCAGTGTTAAAAAGCGAGCCACTAGAGCTGTGAAAAATCCCCCCCCCCCCCAAAAAAAGTAGATAGGTCAGGGGTTATCAAACTTTTTAGCCTGCCACCCCTAATGACAAAGACTGGTGACCCCATTTTCTTCCTCTTTTTTTTTTTCTTTTTTTTTTGGAGATTGTGAGAAGAAACTCATAATATTATGGGAATAAAGTAGTAAAACTATGATAAGTCCCATTTTCATAAGAAATCTTAAATCATAATTTTTTTTAGCACGTCAGCATGAAATCATCTTGCAACCCCCAACGGGCGTCTTGAGACCCCCCGGGGGTCCCAGCACCCACTTTGGGAAACCCCTGTGACAGCCCACCCTTATCAGATACTGTAACACAACATACTTGAGAGTCTTCAGCCTCCAATTTGGATCCTCTACTCCAGCTGATAAAAGCTTCACTCCTGAGTCTCCTGGGTTGTTGTAGCTCAGGTCCAGCTCTTTAAGGTGGGAGGGATTTGATTCAAGAGCCGAAGCCAGAGAGGAACAGCCATCTTCCGTGACTAAACAGCCTGAAAGCCTGTAATTATTCAAAAAGTTACAGTCAGAATATTGTGCTTTTTGTTGATAGAATGGTTTTCCTCAATTTAATTTCTGAGTTACAAATATTCAGGTCCTTGATTTTTCAAGACTCATTTAAGAGACATTAGAGACCAAAATCTACCAACAGTGACCTGACCTGAGAGTTTCCAGTTGGCAGCGTGGACTCTTCAGGCCGACACAGAGAAGTTTCACCCCCGAATCCTGTAGGTCATTGTTAGTCAAGTCCAGTTCCCTCAGACCAGAGGACTGGATGCTGATAACTGAAGACAGGGCTTCACAGCTTCTCCAGGAGAGGTTACAGTCACCAAGACTGAGACAGATCAACAGACAGTAAGCATTCATTCATGACGCAGAGGAACTTTCCATGCCTGTCCCTTCATACCTACCAAGCTTTTCTGGCAGCTTTGACCACTGGCAGCAGCCGCTGAAGAGCCTCTTCCGAGGCAGAGTACTTCTTCAGCTCAAACTCTTCCAGATATTTTTCAGAAGACAACAAAATGAATACCAGAGCTGCCCAATGAGCAGGAGACAGTTTATCTGCACGAAGGCTCCCCGACTTCATGTACCACTGAATCTCATTGATGAGCGAGCGGTCCTTCAGCTCGTTCAGGCAGTGGAACATGTTGATGCTTCGCTCTGGAGAGAAGTCCCTGCTGATGCTCTTCTTGATGTACTGGACGGTGTCCTGGATGGTTTTTGAGTCACTTTCCTTTGGCGGCAGCAGGCCTTCCAGGAGACGCTGGTTGGTCTCCAGTGATAAACCCAGAAGGAAGCGGAGGAACAAGTCAAGATGTCCGTTTGGGCTTTGTAGGGCTTTGTCCACAGCTCGTTGGTAGAGATATTTGGGTTCGTTTTTGTACTCGGGAGTCTCCTGTCCACAGGACTGATCCTCTTCCAACAGATTGACCCCAGATTTGTTGAAGGTCAGATGAACGTGGAGAGCAGCCAGGAACTCCTGGATGCTCAGATGGACAAAGCAGAACATGTTGTTGTAATACAGCTCTGACACCTCTTTATCGATCATGGTGAACACACCTGAATACACCAGTTCCTCTGGGTTGTCAATGCCACAGCTCTTCATGTCTGAGCTATTGAACATAAGTTCTCCTTTCTGCAGCTGCTCAAAAGCCAGATTTCCCAGATTTTCGACCGTCTTCTTGTTTTCTGGAATCCAGGTGGTTCCCGGGTCGGCGTCCTTATAATACTTAACATTTTTCAGCTTGGTCTGAACCACCAGGAAGTGGATGTACATCTCTGTGAGGGTCTTGGGCAGCTCACTTCCTCGTCCCTTGTTTCCATTTTTCCCTTGTTTCAGCACACTCTCCAGAACCGTGGCAGTGATCCAGCAGAAGACCGGGATGTGGCACATGATGTGGAGGATTCTGGACGCCTTGATGTGGGAGATGATCCGGCTGGCCTGCTCCTCGTCGGCGAATCTCCTCCGGAAGTACTCCTCCTTCTGCGGGTCGGTGAACCCTCTGACCTCCGTCACCATGACGTAGTCAGAGGGAATCTGATTGGCTGCTGCGGGCCGTGTGGTTATCCAGATATGAGCGGAGGGAAGTAGATCGCCTTTGATGAGGTTGGCCAGGAGAACGTCCAATGAGGCGGACTCTGTGATCTCCATCTTGCCGCCATTGAACTTCAGACGAAATCGACACTCATCCAGACCATCAAAGATGAACACCATCGGTAGATCTTCAAACCGGCAGATTCCTGCTTCCTTGGTTTCAGGAAAGAAGTGATGAATGAGTTCAGCCAGGCTGAACTTTTCGTGCTCTAGTAGATTTAGCTCTTTAAAAGGTAACGGAAACACAAACTGGAAGTTCTGGTGGGCTCTGCCTTCAGCCCAGTCCAGAGTGAACTTTTGCATCAGGACGGTTTTCCCGATGCCAGCCACCCCCTTCGTCATCACCGTTCTCGCCTCTCCTTCTGTTTTAAAGAGGTCCTCCCGCCTGATTGTTGTCTCCACCGCATCTTCTGCCTTTCTGGACGCCATCTCGATCTGCATCACCTCGTGGTCCTCGTTGATCTCTCCGGTTTCCTCCTTCGTGATGAAAATCTCTGTGTAGATGTCACTCAGAAGTTTGGTGTTTTGCTTTTTTGTGATTTCCGCAAAAACATACTGGTACTTCTTCTGCAGCTTGGATTTGAGTTTCTGTTGACACTGTAGCAGAATATCTGCAGGAAGAAGAAAGACGGGAGGATGAGGAACCATTCTACCAACTGCTCAACGTGGGGGTAGAAATACCCTTACATACTAGATCACATCTTCATTACGGCTACTTTAGGCTGGGCAGTACATCTACGTTAGCCTATAAAATAGTTTTAAATTAACTTTCACCCAGAGGTCCTTTTAAAATTTACCCTGAAAGCAAACAAGCTTGATCAGCCCAGTCTTTCCACTCCAGCCACCTTTCATCTACATTTAGAATCAAAACAGATATTTATGGAGATTTTTTTGCCTGCAGTCAAAATATAAATTTTATGATAAAAAGTGAATTTTAATACAGAAATACTGGGCTCATAACATGGTTATCCAAAATTATACTGTGAGAACCTGGGTCAGCCTACAGCCCTGCTTCTACTTCCCTTAACTTCCAAATAAAATACAAAACTCACTTTTATTCCAACAGAGGAGTTTGGACCACTGACTCCAACTGCAACTTGGGAATCTCCCCCAAACTCCCAAATGGGCTTTATTTTGACTCCCACTTGGTTTGTAGCTGTTTGTGTTCTTTTTTTCTGCTGCATGTTTTCCTTCCACTCAACTTTCCATTAATATCCTTGGACACAGCTCTCTGTGAACAGCCAGCTTGTGGCTTCACCTCTTTGTAGAAGGTGTCAATATCTGTCTTATATATTTTATTTAGATATTTATAAAAATCTGTTTTGTTGTTGAACTGATGGGATATTTGAATTTTCTCAAAACTAAATCAGAGTTCCAGGTTTTCAGTAGATGTAAGCCCTTATCATCAACATGAACAAACATAAACTTGAAGAGCATCATTACATCTGTAATCTACAGCTTCAGTTTTAAATGCGTTTCCACGACTCACCTGCAGGTTCTAAAGAGTTCTGCGATAGGTCCTCCACCAGGTCATTTCTCCTGATCTCGCCTAGAACAATTTTGGCAACTTTAATCGTGTTTATGCAGTAGGTGAGGATCATCTGATCGACCGTGTCCATCCTGTCTGCGTTTTCCAGCCGACTCTTTGGGATGGCAGGGAAGTCCTGCAGGATTTCTTGCTGCTGCAGGAACCACTGGAACTTTTTCAGCTCCTCTGCAGCGAGACGTTCCAAAATCCTCAGCAGAAGCACTTTAGATGCCGTCATCTTTTCTTCTTGTCGGTAAGGTTCTCAACCTGTAGAGCTTTTAGGTTTTAACGGATTAAAAAAAGTGAGTCACCTTTTTAAAACAATTACAAAACATTAGGTTAATTTTTTACCAAAATTCTGGATTTCTCTATTGTTTTAAAGAATATAAAAACTAATTTAGATCAATAGAAAGTTCCAAAAATTTATTTTTTTAATGTGTAAAAATGTAAAAAGTAGCAAAAAAAAGCTCTAACCAAAAAAAGAGCTGCAAACTGAATCCACCATTTATGGAAAAACATACCTGTTTACCTTTTATTTTACTGTAACACCCTCGTTGTTCCCAGTTTCACTGCCTTTAATTTTCAAAATGGATAAACAAAAACTAAAACATAAAATAAAAAGCTTCTGATTAGATACTTGTTTAAAGAAAAATATGCTGGACTTCCTGAATTCCGGCATCACAATCTTTGACGTTTGTGACGAGGACTTTAACTTCACTGATAGGAAACAGAGGAATATGACAGATTAGATAACAGCTGGACTGCCCAGCTGGAGCTCTGGCACCAAGGTCCATGCATGGGTTAAGAGCGATAATCAGGGCTCTGAGTAAAGAGTCCACTGAGCAACAGAACAGAACTGGGTTCACTCAGTGGACACCTTAAAATATGCAGTTTGCTTCCTAAATATTAAGAAATTAAAGTCAAGCCTGATTTTTCTCTTTTTTGGTGAAACTGAAACCGTTTCTTTCATATACCTGGTTATAAGTGCTGCGTAAATGTGGAGAAAAGAGGAGTTACAGTCTATGTAAGGGACACTCTAAGCCAGGGGTGTCAAACTCATTTCTATATTGTTCTACTTTGGCATCATGAAGTCATTAAAAGGGCCGGTTGCACCTGTATAGATGATACTTTTGGTTTCATGATCTTATTTCAGTTCACATTAAAATTCACAGTAACTTAAAAGTAGCACCTTAGGCCCAATTTAAACAGTTTATCTGCAAAAAAAAGTTACAATTTGGGTGATTTACACTTTAAACTCATGGTTCTGCATAATTTTTTTCCCTTTTTGGACATTTCTGGGTTATTTTAATGTGTTGTGTGAAAACTGACATCTAGTGACATGATGCTGTTACTACACAGGTGAAAAAAAATCAAGATTCGCTACAGGAGGCCCAGTAGAATTTTTTTTTTTTTTTATCCTTTAAAGCTCATGTTGCACCATGTAACAATGATGCCAATAGTTTGTCTTTCATTTTTACCACAGTATTTGTACTTTCAGGGTCTTTTTACCTTGCTTTTTTTTTTGTTGTTTAGATGTGACTTCAGGGCAAATTCAGATTATTTCATAAACAAATCAAACTTATTCATATAGCACATTTAAAAACAACTGGCGTTGGCTAAAGCGCTGCACACAAAAAGAAAGACAATCATTGATAATTCAATGCAAAGAGCATACAAGTAAAGAAAAATAGAGAAAATCTCACTGTGTTAAAACCCAGTGAGTTTAAATGTGTTTTAAGAAGAAGAGGCAGCTGGTTCTACAGTTTAGGAGCCGCAACAGAAAAAGCTGTGACTGTTTAATATGTAAAGTTTTACACATAATCTTTATCAGTAACCCTGCAGGCTCCTGGTGCAGCAGAACTGCAGCACTAAACTGTTGATCAGCCTCTAAAGTCACATTTTCAGCCAAAAACACAGCAGCCGACAGAGCTGAACTCACCGAGAAAGCTGCAGACCTTGGAAAAACATCAGCGTCCGCCTCTGCTTGGCTGGTTAGATGTTTCTGCTGGAGAAGAGCAGGAAGCAGATTCAATTTGTATTAGACTGTTTTCAACCTGTTGGATTGATTCACTTCATGCAGGGGCGTTGTTAAAGCTCTAATCGTCGTGATGTGCTTTCAATTTGCTGTCAAAGCACCGTGAACTTTGTCAAGCTGAGGGAATCATTTACTGCATCCTTTATGACGCTCACCGTAAAACAGATTATGTCTTAAAACCTTTACTGACATGCTGACTCCACAGATCAGGACATAATGCTGTTCTCTTTACATCAGGGGAGAAATTACCTCAATTCATTTCATTTTCTGATGGTGTCATTATTATTCTTGTTGAATAATTTTATTCAGCGTATTTTTTTTCTGTTGAGGAAGTTAATGAACACGTTTCTGAGACTCAGTGTTTGAAGAATGTAAGATGAAATAAATCTGCTAATCTAATTCTGCAACGAAGTAAAACATTTTCCAATCAGGAGTAAAAACAACAGACTCATTTTGAGGGATTTTATTTTTCCTTTTTTTCATAATCAGTAATTATTTCTGGAGTCCAAAGCTAAACTTGTACATGAGAAAATTTAACACTCCAGTGATTCATTTATCTCTCTTTAACTCTGATCTGTTTGCTTGAAATATGCAGAGGTCGTTAAATCATAACTTTTCTTCAATGCCTTTCAAATATGGTTTTATTGATTAAAGTGTTTTTAATGCAGCATTTGACATAAAGAAACTCTAAAAATCTGTCTCCAAAACGACACAATGATGAACAAAAATTGTTTTTATATTTCTCTGAGATAAGCCATTTGTCACAGAGTCCAATACAGAAAAAATATAATTTAAGCCTCTCTGGAAAATAAATTACAGTTTTTATTGGTTGCTTTGACACAGTAGTCAACTCAAAACCCACATTTTTCAAAACAGTTAACGCAGAGGCCTAAACAGCGGCACCAATGGTCAAAATTAAACATTTTGTTTGCAAAAGGCTCCAACTCTGCCAAAACATTTAACATATGATCCAAAAGCACATTTTGCCCTCAAACAACACAACTTGCACACAAATGTTTGAGCCCTTCCAATCATTCGTTACACAAGGGGTAACAAAATACAAAACACCACACTCGATGTGAATCAGTGCAGCATTGCTGGTTCATCGTAAACAAAGACTGTACGCAGCTTACATGGCAGCGTCATTTGTAATCAAATTTGCCTTTTCGCAAAAAATGGATCCAAAAGCAAATATGTTGTGATGCAAATTTTATTGATTCTTCATTCTTTTTTTCCAGATACAGTTTTTATTGGTTGCTTTGACCTGTTTAAAGAAACTTGCAACCTCTCAGTTTTCAGCATCACCATCTCTGCAGAGCAAAAGACACTTCTTGCAAATGAGTTAACCCATTTTCATTGGTTTGACTCATTTTCCCCACCCTTTTGCAAAACAGTTAACGCAGATGTCATTCATGCAGTCCAAACTCCATTGCTTTAGCTGTGGTAGCAAAACAGAAACCATATGTTCCAAGCTCTTAGAAACTTCTTGATCAGTATGAAATTACTGAACCACCTCATTGACACTTCTTTACACAATTTTTCAATTTGCAATCAGTCTGCAGGTTTTACGTAAAAGGTGCCATGTTGTGTGTTGTTCTTTGCAAGCATGGATGGTCTAAGGCAGATGAGAGTCAGAGTAAGAGGTAGATGTGTCAGGGGAAGAAGATTATGAGGAAGAGGAATCCATGTGTGAGGTGGCGGTGTAGCTGGAAGGGCTGAAGTTACAGATGAAATTTAGGTAACTACGATTGATCGTGTGGTAAATCATGGCCTTTCACTTAGAGGGACGGGACAAAGAGTCCAACCTTTTCTCAATAGAAACAAGGTTGGATCCATGGTAAGAGTTTTTCGATGGGAGAGCAGGTGTTGCTGCTATACAGTATATACATCTCTATCTATTCCTATAGAGGAATTCTTCAGTGCATGGAGATGGAAAGTATATGATCACTGCCCCTATGAGCAGATGCCCTTGCTCAATGCAATGACAAGATATAGATGCAGAGGCATGTCAAGGATGGATCAGGCATGGAAGAAGATTTTTCCCCAGGTGCATCCCAAGGGGAAATAGTGAGTGTGATGTAGATGAGGCCGTGTGGCCTATTCGTCAGGACAGAATGGGCTAGAAGGAACAAACAAAATAGTATTTTCTGTTGGAATCTTTCATTTTTTGGAATATTTCATTTGTTTATCTGGAAAAAAAGAATGAAGAATCAATAAAATTTGCATCACAACATATTTGCTTCTAGATCAATTTTTTGCAACAAGGCAAATTTGACAA
The DNA here is from genome assembly GCF_011125445.2 of Fundulus heteroclitus. Classification (NCBI taxonomy): domain Eukaryota; kingdom Metazoa; phylum Chordata; class Actinopteri; order Cyprinodontiformes; family Fundulidae; genus Fundulus; species Fundulus heteroclitus. The sequence goes on from NW_023396770.1 coordinate 2,727,616, forward strand.
CAAATGACACTGACATGTAAGCTGCGTACAGTCTTTGGCTACAATGAACCAGCAATGCTGCACTGATTCACATCGAGTGTGGTGTTTTGTATTTTGTTACCCCTTGTGTAACGAATGATTGGAAGGGCTCAAACATTTGTGTGCAAGTTGTGTTGTTTGAGGGCAAAATGTGCTTTTGGATCATATGTTAAATGTTTTGGCAGAGTTGGAGCCTTTTGCAAACAAAATGTTTAATTTTGACCATTGGTGCTACTGTTTAGACCTCTGCGTTAACTGTTTTGAAAAATGTGGGTTTTGAGTTGACTGCTGTGTCAAAGCAATATATAAAAACTGTAAACAAATGAAATATTCCAAAAAATGAAAGATTCCAACAGAAAATACTAGGGCTGTTTGTTCCTTCTAGTCCATTCTGTCCTGATGAATAGGCCACATGGCCTCATCTACGTCACATTCAAAATTTTCCCTTGCACCTAGGGAAAAATCTTCTCGCATGCCTGATCCATCCTTGGCATGCCTCTGCATCTAGATCTTGAGCAGCAGCAGTCATTGCATTGAGCAAGGGCATCTGCTCATAGGGGCGGTGATCATATACTTTCCATCGCCATGCACTGAAGAATTCCTCTATAGGAATAGATAGAGATGTATATACTGTATAGCAGCAACACCTGCTGTCCTGTTGAAAAACTCTTACAATGTATGCAACCTTGTTTCTAATGAGAAAAGTTTGGACTCTTTGTCCCCCCCTAAGTGAAAGGCCATGATTTTCCACATGATCAATCATAGTTGCCCAAATTTCATCTGTAACTTCAGCCCTTCCAGCTACACCGCCACCTCACACATGGATTCATCTTCCTCATAATCTTCTTCCCCTGACCCATCTACCTCTTACTCTGACTCTCATCTGCCTTAGACCATCCATGCTTGCAAAGAACAACACACAACATGGCACCTTTTACATAAAGCCTGCAAACTGACTGCAATTTGAAAAATTGTGTAAAGAAGTGTCAATCAGGTAATTTCATTCTGGTCAAGAAGTTTCTAAGAGCTTGGAACATATAGTTTCTGTTTTGCTACCACAGCTAAAGCAATGGAGTTTGGACTGCATGAATGACATCTGCGTTAACTGTTTTGCAAAAGGGTGGGGAAAATGAGTCAAACCAATGAGAATGGGTTAACTCATTTGCAAGAAGTGTCTTTTGCTCTGCAGAGATGGTGATGCTGAAAACTGAGAGGTTGCCAGTTTCTTCAAACAGGTCAAAGCAACCAATAAGAACTGTAATTAAGAAAATCAGCTACGATTGTGTAGTTATACGTTCTGTCCGCTAGAGGTCAGCACTGGCTATAGTAAAAAAGATAAAGGCGCTCATTCACCGCCTCTACTTACTTAAGTTATTCATTTATTTATCTATTTATTGTTTATTTAGTCGTTTTCTGGCTCAACTTTGTGAGAAACATCTCGTTTCAGCATCAGAGCAGAAACTTTATTTTAGAACCCTGTTTCCGTCCAGGGGGTCCCTGTGGACACTGTGGAGGAGTATAAGTACCTGGGAGTGTACTTTAACAATAAACTGTACTGGACCAGGAACACAAAAAGGCCCAAAGCCGACTCTTTTTCCTGAGGAGGCTGAGGTCCTTTAACATCTGTGGGACGATGCTGAGGATGTTTTATGAGTCTGTTGTTGCCGGCACGTTCTTCTTTGCTGTCACATGCTGGGGCAGCGGGCTGTGGGCTGCGGACAACAACAGACTGAACAAACTGATCAGGAGGGCCGGTGATGTTGTGGGAGAGGAGCTGGACACTCTGACGACCGTGGCAGAGAGGAGGATGCTGTCCAGGCTTCAGTCCATCTTAGACAATGTCTCACACCCTCTCCATGACACACTGACCCAGCAGAGGAGCTCCTTCAGCAGAAGACTCCTCTTACCCAGATGCACCACAGAGCGCCACAGGAAATCATTCCTGCCTGTAGTCATCAATCTTTACAACGTCTCCCTCAGTGATTCAGACCCCATGCCCCCCCTCCCCCCTGACATTTATGCATTCTATGCACTGTTTTTGCACAAGTCACCATGACTTCACTTGGATTCCCTAGTGAAGTGATATGACTATTGTGATATGGTAATGCCTTGTATGGAATGTTGTAAATATACATATATATATATATATATATATATATATATATATATATATATATATATATATATATATATATAAAACAATGTGTGTATTCTGGAGCACGTAAAAAAAGTTATTTCCCCCAGGGATCATTAAAGTATGTCTGAGTCTGAGTCTAAAATGGGCAAGATTTTTAAAAAAAATTACTGTTTAAAATGATAAATTGATAGAAATGCTTCGTAATAAAATGGAATATTAGATAAAAGTTTACATCTACTCAAAAAGGGAAACATGTATGTCACATATCTTCATTGAACCCAGAGTAATAAATAAACAGCTACACACACACACACACATATAGATAGATAGATAGATAGATAGATAGATAGATAGATAGATAGATAGATAGATAGATAGATAGATAGATAGATAGATAGATAGATAGATAGATAGATAGATAGATAGATAGATAGATAGATAGATAGATAGATAGATAGATAGATAGATAGATAGAGATACATATATAGATATACATGTCCTTGATTTCAGAAAGTGAAACTCAAATATAATACACACTGGTTACAGTGTGGTTACAGTGGTTACACACTGAAGGAAATATTGTATTTTTTTTTTTTATGTCTTGGCATTTTGATGATGCTGGCCACAATAAAATTAAGACCCAACATTCTGTGTCTGAAAAATGGATTACTGTGAAAAAGCAAAATATTGGAAGGTCAAACACCTGGAGCCATGCATGTTCATAGAAAGTTGAGTGGAAGGTAAAAGTGTGACAGGAAAAGGTGCAGCAGCGACAGGGATAGCTGTAGCCTGAAGAGGACCACGCACAGACGCATCCTACACAGGGGCTATAAGCGTCTTACTAGAATTTATCTCCAGCCACCGACTTAGTACGGTACTCAGTCAGGGCTCAATTTCTATTTAACTACATCAGTGCAGCCTTACATGGAGTACATCAGCCTGCAGCTCGGTCTGTGACTGTTGTAGTTCATGTCCTGGAAGCTCTGAGTCTGTAACTCTCACCCCAAACTCTTGAAAGTCCTTTGCTTCTCTAAATGCGGCCATCCTTACTGGATGTGTGCCATTTCCTACCGCACTTTTTCCTTCCACTCAACCTTCCAGTTATAATCTGATCCAATCTGTATAATATGATTGAATTTGACTTTGTAGAGTGCCTTCAGGTGACATGTTTCATGAATTGGCGCTATATAAATAAAATTTAATTGAATTGAATAACCTTGATACAGTACTCTGTGAACATCCAGTTTCTGTAGCAATGACCTAAAGCTGTTTTAACTTTTTTTATGTAATGTTGCTGGTCTGTGTGACCCACCAAATACATCATAACTAGCAGTTTCTCTGCCTACAGTAGTTGTTGCTGCTTAACCTCCTTATAGAGAGCCGGCCGTCTTTGTAGTGATTGTAGACCAGGGCCAAGCCAAGGTATAAGCAACCTTAGCTGCTGGTTATGGTTAGGCTCTCCAAACCAACCAGAGCCTTGAAGAGCATTAAGATTTTCCCACAAATATTAATTTTCTGTGGTACATCAATGGAAATCGTGGAAATGAAACTAGATATGAACCACTGACATCTGTAAAAATGTTTTATTCTGAGTGAAATCTTTCTGTTTAACAGATTAATGCGTTAGAACTGGACTGTTTGTTCATTTCCTCCTTTCTGTTTGGTGCAGCCAGCTGAGCTACTCGAAGCTTTCGTGCAACTCGCATTAATGTGACCAAAGTTACGCAACAATTAAACCCGCAGACACGTGGGGGACGTCGCGGGACTTGGAGGAATGAACGCGCCCCTCGCTGAGCGCAGTGCGCGGCCCAGCAGGAGGCCATTCAGCGCAAACTCTGTCTGCTAAAACCCAAAAAGTAGAAGTTTAACCGCGGCCGGCCCAGTGGGCGTGGCCGGGGAGGGCTCCGGTTCCAGGAAGCGGCAGCAGTGCGCTCTGGCCGCGTCTGTCTCCGCCCTGCTCGGTGCTTCCTCAGGTGAGCCAGCGGCTGGACGCGCAGAGGAATGTGGCTGCGCCTCAAACATGGACTCCACGCTTCTGCCTGACGCGACGTTAGCCGAGGCTGGTCGAGGGTTCGAGCTCCTGCTATGAGGATTTCTGAGCGGATCTGCGTTGTGTGACGGTCCGGGTAACTTCTGCTCTCCTGCGGCCAGGTGTGGCAGCTCCACCTGCGGGCTTTCCAGGGTTCTGCTGAGGGGGGGGGGGGGGGTTGTTTAAGCGCGCCTCAAGATGCCGGCGGATCAGATCAGCGTGACGGAGTTTGTTGCGGAGACCAATGAGGACTACAAGGCTCCGACCACCTCCAGCTTCACCACCCGGATGTCCCACTGCAGGAACACAGTGGGGGCTCTGGAGGAGGTGGGCGCACTCACACACAACCTGTCCCCCTCCATCAGCTCCACATTTACAGCCAAATCCCCTCCGAGTTGGTTGGTTTTACGCGCTGCTGTCACTTCCTGCTCTGAAACCAGCTGCTTTGCGTCTGAGGCGTTTCCCTGCAGTAGCACCGAGGCTGGAGGAGTTTTCCTCCTCTTCTTCTTCTTCTTCTTTGCAGGGCAGCAGACTCGTGTTTTTCGTGTGTGTAAAAAGGAGAAGAGAAAGCAGCACTTCCTCCTGCTGAGGCTGCAGTTGATTCTCTGCGTTTTGCAACAACCCCACTGCCTGTTTTTTGAAGTTTTGCAACTGGGTGATGATGAGGCGTGTTTTGTTAGGTGTGGTGAGGTTCTGAGAGGAAACCGCGGTTATGGGTCAGAGGATGCTGGAAGCACTGGACTCTGATTTAAAGCTGGCTTCTCCTTGATGCAGGATCATGGAGATCTCCTGCAGGTCCACTAAATGAGATCCAAGGAACCCTTTCTGCTACTATTTTATGCCTGTGTACTGAAACTGGGCCGTAGCTGCTGCTCTGTTGTTTCTATTTGGTTCTGATACCAACTCCTGATCAAATCGAGTATAATAATAATATAATAAGCCTTGGCCTCGGCTCCCTGTTGGTCAAAGGGTCAGTGTTAAGGTGTTGCCATGAGGCTGGAACGCGTTAAAATCCGTTTCTGAGTAGATTTTCGGGTAGGAACCACGTAGATCCAGACCAGAACCAGACAAGGTGAGCCAGCTTTTAGGTTCTAGACTCCTCGGCTCTGGAACAACACTGCCTGAAAAGCTGAGATGAGCGGAAACTGTTGGTTCCATTAAATCAGGACGGAAAGCGTTTTGGTTTACTCTGAGAATCCAACGAATGAACTTTTACGCTTCGTAATTTCCTGTTTTTCTGTCTTTTGACATCCTGTAAAGCACTTTACGGATAAATGCGGCTAGAAAAGTAAGCTAGCAGCAAAGTGGCTCCAGACCAGGAGCCCCAAGGACCAAATGTGGCCCCCATGAGCCTCTGGCCAGCTGAGCACAACATTGTACGTTGTTCCGTTGCTCTTCCTTTTAAACCATTTAGATATATTTAAAAATGACGGTATCTTTAAAAAAAAAACATTAAATATGTTTAAAGTTAAGGTGAACTCTGACATCTGGGTCCAAGGTCCTTTTGTATGGCTCTGCCCTGCTCCACACCATCACACCACTGCCATGTTTGACTCTAGATATGATGTTCTGGTCCTGAAATGCCAAATGTGAGACGGGCCTTGTTGTTCTTTTGGGTCAGCAGTGGTTCTGTTCTCAGATCTCTCCCATAAAAGCCATTTTTGCCCCGTCTTTCTCTGCCGTTGTTAAATCCTGACCTCTAACGGAAGCAGTGAGGCCTGCAGAGCTTTAGATGTTCTTCTGGTACCTCCTGGCTGACTGATCAATCCTTGGAAGGTTCTCCTCCACTCCACGTGTTCTCCTGTTGATAACGGGCCTTAGAAATGGCTTTGTAACACCTTCTGGACTGTTCTGCTTAAAGTTTTTTTTAGATTAGGGAATCGTGTGCTGCTTTTTAAGACCTTTTAGTCTACTCTCTGGTTCTTTTCGAGTGATTTCTGGATTCTACAGGCCAGATAATGATCAGGCCGGGCTGTGGTGAGTGATACTGAATCAAAGAAATGTGGTTAATCAAAAATAAAGACATTATTCAGCAAACTGGGAGATTATTTTTCACATTTCAGGCCTGTTTCGTAACAAATTCAATTCACTTTTATTTCTATAGCTCCAATTCACCACATTTCATCTCAAGGTTCTTTCCAGAGTCAGACTCCATCAGATCCTCCAGGTTGGTGAGAAAGTTTCCTCTCTAAGGAAACCCAGCAGGTTGCATCAAGTCTCTCCAAGCAGCATTCACTCCTCCTGAAAGAGCGTAGAGCCACAGTGGACAGTCGTCTGCATTGTTGATGGCTTTGCAGCAATCCCTCATACTGAGCATGCATGAAGCGACAGTGGAGAGGAAAACTCCCCTTCAACAGGAAGAAAGTCTCTATAGGAAATGTTAGGCTTGTGAAAAGTATGTTTCTGCCCTCAATACTTACTTTGGGCTCCTTTTGCATAAATTACTGCATCAATGCGGCTTGGCATGGAGGCAATCAGCCCGTGGTTCTGCTGAGGTGTTCATTTACCTGTTCCTCTGCAGTTCTTAAGGATTTCTTTATTAACAGTTTGTTTGATTATCATCCAACAAGGGTCCAGGTATTGGGTTAATCTTGTTGCTCTGGAACCAAGAGGCTCTTCCTTACTAAGGCGTTTGGCTTTGCAGCAATCCCTCATACTGAGCATGCACGAAGTGACAGTGGAGAGGAAAATTCCCTGTTAACGGGAAAGAAAAACCTCCAGCAGAATCTAATGCATTACGTGTTTACTCAGGTTATCTTTTATCTGATATTTGTTGTGCCAACAAAGCAGCAATAACAGAAGAAATGTGGAAAAAGGTAAACACTTTTTCACATTACTTTAGGTATGTTTTCCTAAAGTAGACATTAAGCAGGTTTATGAAATATTCCTTTTAATTATAGGTTGTCTGACTGTAGACGGAACCATTTCCTACCCAAAAGGCTTTCCAACAGCTACCCACCGTGGGCACATCTGCAGGGACCCCATGGGCCCCGTTTTCATCCCGTAGAGGACTGGGACCCCCAGTCTGAGGCGTCCCCTCAGCACCTCTCTGTTTCGCTGTTTGCTCGTGATTTTGACTTCTTTTATATCTCTGTAGCTGCTCCGTCCCTCTTGGGTTGTTGCCGAGCTGTCAGTGCCTTTTTTTCTTGTCTCGTGCATCTTTATGGTCCACTTCCCTGAGTTATTTTGCTTTTTAGACTCCGGGTATTTAACTTTTGTTGTTGTAACCTTCCTAAGCACCTGTCAAAGCGGCAGATTCTGCACACCATCTTGATGCTGTCTGTCTTCTTGCAGACACTTTCCCCTTCATTTAGGAGACAATCTCCTTCCTTTGTCATTTCTTGCTCCAGAGATACAAAAAGAGCTTCAAACGTGACTCCTTTTTATTTCTGCTGTTGTCGAGTTCCACATACCGTGTTTTCTCTATATGATTTTCTTTAGTATCTCTGGCTTTTTTACTCTCTTTGAGGTTGCTGGTGAGATTTGATTGCATTTACCGTTACACATTCCTGTGGTTGTTTATCATACAGAAATATTCTCATAACTGTCTGTAGTTTGGCAGTTTGTTTAGTTACTGTTTTGTTATGTTGTTATTTTGTGTTTACTGAGACTCTACTGCATGGAAGTGGGTGTAAGTGAGCTGAGTAAAAATATCTCGTACACGAAGGCCTCTTCAGAGTTTGATCGAGCAATAAAATCTCTCATATGTCAGAAGGGTAAACTGGTCCGAGAAGAGCCGGAACAATGATAGAAGTGTGCATCGTGAGGTCAGTGAAAATGCAAAGGGAAGCATATTGTATTGACAGAAAGAAACAGTAAAATGCAAATTTTAAGCAAATGCGTGGTCAGAATGAACGGATAAAATAATCCTCAACCTTTATGCACAAGAAGCACCAAACAGGTTATTTTATGTCCTAATGCAGCCTCCCCTTGTCTAATTCTGCTCCTAGAAACACCAAATCTCTGACCTCTGCATGATTCTTATGACAAGAGCTGTTTCTTTAAACAGATTTATTTGTTCGTAAATTCTATATAGATGTAATTGCAATATCTGTGTGTACAGTAATCATATCGCAAAGGACTTGTTTAGAATCCAGTAATTGTTGGCCAATATAGTCAGTGTTATGAACCCTGATTTTACATGCCAATTTAATACACTGCTCAAAAACATTAAAGGGACACCATTTAATCAGAGTACAATAATGTTTTGTGCACTAAAGGGGAGACAATGAGACATCAAAAACAGGAGCGGTTCTGCAGCTGGAGGCTACAGAACCTGATTTTCTTGACTGCTTCTCGGTAGTTTAGCATCTGACCAGGGTCAGAGTCGCTACCAGTACCATGAGATGATACCTGGACCCTGCAGAGGTTTCAGAGGCGGTCCCACTCCGCCAGGATGGCAGCTGTGGCCACTAACATAGCTCACCACCGTTAGGGAGTGAATGGGTGAATGACTGACTCTATTGTGAAGTGCTTTGGGGTTGTCGGACTTGATAAAGTGCTATACAAGCACCAGACGTTTACCATTTTCACCAGGTTCACTTTGAGCTCATGACAGAAGTGAAAAGGTTCCCTGAGAAGCTTTATTCTGCTTCCAACGTTGTTCAGGAGGATAATGTTGGTGGTGGGTTGGTGTTGGTAGATTAATGGAGGGACGCACAGACCTTTACAGGATAAACGACGGTACCCTGACTGCCATTAGGATGAAATCATTATACCCATTGTTGGACCCTTCAGTGGCGCTGTGTGTCCTGGGGTCCTCGGCTTTATGGGCCGTCTTTCATCCTCGAGGCACTTCCTGGAGGATAAAAGACGTGATACCATGGACCTTACCAGAGGGGCCGCTTTTCATTGGCTGATGCCCATTCTACGTCATAGAGTGGCTACAACGTTCGAAGAAGTCTCACAAACACAAGCTAATGTAGTGCTATACTACCGCTGTACTAGCATACCGGCATAACGTTTTCGAGTTAATAATCGAAAAATAATAAAAAAAATAATGGTTCTCCATTGCCAGTGGGGTATCTGTACTGGTGATGTCAGATATCCTGATCGTATTTGTGGTGGGAAAATTCACAGATTTCCAAAATCAGGTGCAGAATGCCGGGCTTGGATCAAAGCTTGTGCGCGACCACACGAGCAGCTCAACCTTCGTAGGATCAATAAGAACAAGGGAGTGTGTGCTGGTGTAAGTATTATAAATTTGCTTTAATACTTAAAGCAAAGCAATAATACTTATTGCTTATTATTTATTTATTTATTAGCATTTTGTCGGCGGGGATGGGCCAACAGCGTCCCATCCTTATCCGACACCAGCAGACGTTAGCTAAACAGATCAATCTCAATCGTGTACTGTATCTGACATACACTAAATATTTTATTTTAGCAGAAAAGGCTTTGGACGAAACTGTTCCTCGTGTTAGCCACTCTAGCACCAAGTACAGCGTATCAGGCTAGCCACACAAACATTTGCCAACAAACCACAGGAATTATCCGCTGATTTCAAAAGTAACAGACAAAACGATGAATGCACAACTTACCCAGCCTTGTAAGAACAATAGGCATCAGTTATCTTGTCCACATCTATATTAATGCTGAGGGTGTGAGGGTCTGCCGTTTTCCTCATCGACCGATAGCATTTTGCTGTGACCTGCACAACTTTGGAGGCTTCGCGTGGCTCAAATACCCTTAACTCGTCCAAAAATGATGACATGAACTTGTTAATTCCTCTGTCCATTGTTGTCGATGATATTTTTTCAAAATCAGGCAGAAATGACGCACTAATCGAGTCAGGAATACTCCGCAAAGAATCAGTCCAAGTGGAAACCGCCATGTTTACATAGAAACTTCCGTAGAATGAATGCGCCGCGAGGCTTTGTTTGTGAGACTTCAGAATTTTAGGTCAGTTGTGGGCGGAGCTTGGTAAGGTCCATTGATTGACCTCCACACTCCCCTGCCCTAAATCTAACGGGGGATCTCTGGGACATCATGTTTAGGTCCGTCCGATGTCACCAGGTTGCACCTCTGACTTTCCAGGAGCTCAGTGGGGCCCTAGTTTCTCCATGACCTTGGATTAAGCTCTCAGGAGTCATTTTCATCAAATGACGTGGTAGTCTTTTATTTGTACGCTATACACAGGATTTTTTTTCCAGTTGAGAAGAGATGTGTTTTCAAAATGTTCCTTAAATTGTTTGGGCAGTGCATTTAGCCAGTTGGACAGAGTCTTCCAGCAGCAAATGCTCACCCAGAGTGTAGGAATCACAATCGAAGTACAGGAAATATGAAAAAGGCATTTATTACCAATATTATTGCCATTGACAGATTTTATAATGTTGTGCAAACTGGTTGTCCAAACTGAACAGAAACCAAGATGGATTTAGGCCCAAATAGGGCTGGATGATATTGGGGGAAAAGCACATCAATAAAATAAAAATCATAGTGATCAATATCAATAATCATCAAAGAATTCACAACATATATTTGAAGTGCAGCCCTGGCCATTTTATGTTGTAGCTTAATGACCTATTCTTAAATAAAGATCACTGAATTCAAACACAACCCTTTATTCAACCAACTTTTTACCAAAACTAGGTTTTGTAAGAAAATAAGAACATGTGCTCTCTGAACTCTGTAAAGCTTGGTGAAGGAGCATTTTCTGGGTCTGCGTTTGGGATTAGCTGGGAGAATTTATTTGACTGTAACATTAAACTACATGACTAGAATGCAAAAAGAAGGAAAACTGTTCTGTTGAACTTTTTATTGACCCTTTTTTCCTATTGAACCACACGTCTATCGATCGATATATATCGTATTGAATTATCGTCCAGCCCTTAGCCCAAAACTATTCTGTGCCTTTTAAGACCTGTTGCAAGATTTGAAGATCTCTGATTTTCCTTTAGAAAACTTGGAGTTAGTGAAAGGAAAGGAGAGATTTGTGACTATCAGGGACTGTGGAGATAGAGAAATAAAGCAGCTTGTCATCAGCATATGGATTGATAACCGTTGTAAAACTCAAGGGGGCACATGTGGAATGTAATCTTTTGCAGACAAGACAAAAACACAATACCAGGTAATTATTTAGCATTTTTTACAAATATTTATTTCCATAATGCATTAAAATATTTATTCACCTAGAGTAGTAACCAGATACACAAAGGTAGGCTAACAAATCAACAACACTGGGAGAAAAAGCAGTGGTAGAGCAAAGAAACTTAAAGCCCTGTTTTATCTTTGAACTCATTTTGGGGGTTTTGGTTTCTTGGTGGTAAGATTGCAGCTTTTCTGTTCATGCAATGGTTTTTGGTGTTGTAGAGCAGAACATCATTATCATTGCCGTATTAATGTGTGAAATATCGGCATCACAGAAAACTATTTGCATGCAATATTTGTCAGTTTATTTTTCATGTCTTCACACCTTCCCAGTTAGACTTTCCGTGTTTGTGTCTTTGCCGTTTTGTAGTTGTTTGGCATGTTTTTGGCAAGTTTCAGGTGTAATTGTTCTGGTAACCCATTCAGAGCCCATATTTCATACTGACCCTACATTAGACCCAGACATGGAAGCTAATGTTAGGACGTGTAAGCTCAGGCTTTAGTGACAGTTATCTAAAATAGATTAAATTATACGTCTGTCATACTTGCTTGTTTCTTAAATTAATTCTGGTACCAATTCTGATTAAATCCACTCCTTCAGGTTATGTAAAACTGCCTGGACCTGTTCCCTGGTTTGGCCTGTTTGATGATTTATTTATAGTTGCCTGTGAGTGTGCGAGGCATCCAGCGTCTGATAGCGTTCCAGATTTTTCACAGTTTGAGCTTCACTGATTTGATTCAAGAAGATTTCAGGAACTGAAAGACTTCACTGTTTACCTAAACAAACCGTTAAAGGTTGCGGGTTGGTCAGATGAGCTTTTATTTAGCCCAAAGCACTGGTTCTGTTCTCAAGGGAAAGGCCAGACGTTCCAGCTCAAGGTTTTAAATTAGATTTTTCAAAGGTTTCCAGTGTTGACATCAGTAAAATAACCCAAAATAAGTGAGTAGAAACAACAGATTCAAACATTGTTTTCTCCTCTTCCATGTTGGGATATCCCCGCCCAGCAGACCCGAGTCGGATCAAGTCCCAACACGAGGATTCCAACTTTGATCCTCCCTCCGTCTCCAGATTATATTTGTATCTCAGCTAAATCTCTCCATGTTTTTAACTGCAGTCGTTCTTCTCTTTCTTCATTTCCTGCCAGCCTCTTCGTTTCTTCCTCCTCTGCACTTTTAATTGCAGTCCTGTCACGACGCGTCTGCTGGAGGTGATCTGAGTAAGACCAACTCACCGACGCCTCATTCATTGTCAGACCGCTGTAAACACACAACCTGCTCAGTGTGCGTTTACCTCATCCATATGTGAAGAACAGTAGTGCTTATGTCACAGTTCTGCTCCTGCAGGCTCATATAAAATCCAGACCAGAAAAAACACTGAAATGGTTTAGGGAAAACAGCAAGCAGCCTGTTTGCTTTTACTTAACTTTAACAGTTTTTTTTGGGCTATTATTCATCAGTTCCTTTGAATCAGGCCGCAATGCATTCCAGAAACGCTACTTCAGTACAATGTTTCTCCTTTGTAATGTTTCCATTCCAACTCCCAACACTGAAAGGTGTTATTTTATATTAAGTAGTCCAGAAGTTTTGCTTTGGCTCTTAAATTCTCCACCATGTCTTATTTGGGAGAGTTCTGTACCCTCCTCTTCCTCTGGAGATGCTTCTGGTTTGTGTTTGGGAGGTGGTTTTCCTTTGTTTCGCTGAAAACTCTACAGACATCCTTGGAAAAGATGTGTTCTTGATGGCAGCACATGTTGCTCTAAAATCTCTTCTGGATTTTTTTGCATTACTGCCGCCATCAGAGGCGTTAAAATAAGCCTTGCCAAAGGCGCTGAAACAAGCCCATACATCACAGTCTCAGTGCTGACAGTGGGCTGGAGTACTGATCCGTCTGACCGTGTGCTGGTCCGTCCAAAACATCACGCTCCTATTTGGTGAGGTGAAGTCCGGGATCGTAGAAGAGCTGGACAAAGGTTTCTCAAAAGGGTCGTAGGGTTCCATCAGCTGTTGATGAGACCAGACTGTCCATGTTTAAAGGAGCACTGCATAAGTTTAAAAGTTTTTTTTATTTCTTATTTTCACACCCAAAATTACAGTTGCTCGATGTGTAAAATGAGTTTTACTCTTTTAACCACAGTCGCCCCTATAGGCTGGATTAGTCGGTTCGGGAGAGAGTGATTCTGTGTACTCTGGGCGTGATGCACTCCATGCTCTCGTTCACCTCCTACTTTGTTGAGTTTCTGCTGTAATCAATGCATTAGCGAGAGAACATGGGTTAACTTCAATATTTATTTATTTCCTACCTCAGAAGACATCACGCCTCTAAACAAGGACCTGTGCAGCGGCAGGTGCTTTTCTTATCCTATGCATGTGCACAACGCTGGTGTCATTTCACCACGTCACCAGAGGGGGCAGACTTCTGCAAAAATCGTAGAACTATGCTCCTTTAAGTCTTCCAGATTTCTTGAATTATTTCAGATAATTTTGCAAAGTGGAAAACCTTCCTGTCTTTCCGTGGTATATGAGAATACACCAGATTTTGAACTTTAACCTACAAAAACTGCTTTCATTTGGGTCCCTTCAAAATATCCTTGACGGACTGCAAGTCCAGGCACAACAATCTCTTACAGTGTTTCCCCTAGAACCTGGGATTTGGGAATCCTGAAGTCTCTTAAATGAGCATATTCTGAAAGCCTCATGCCATTATGCTCCAAACAGTTTGCCTTGATGCCTGTCAAACAAAGGTGGGTTGATTACTGCATTTTTCAGACCATAAGACACAACAGATTATAAAGCGCACCATCAATTTTTCAGAAGATTTAAGGATTTTAGGTGCGCCTTATAGTCCAAAAAATACAGTAGCTAAAAATTTTACTCAAGTAACATTAGCACTACTTCAACATATTTTTATTCAAGTAAAAGTAAAGATTAGTCAGCCAAGAAGTTAAAAGTAAAAAAAGTATTCAGTACCAAGGCTACTCAGGTACTGAGTCAATAATCATAACAGCTGACGATTTAATATTCATAAATTATGTAATGGGACAGACAAAAATATAAGGCTATGTGGAAATTCTGGTATTTTAAGACAAGAATGAAAAATATACAAAGAATAACATAATTACAAAATAACAATCAGGCAGAGGAAACACTTTTGTAAATACTGTATTCAACATGAAACTTGAAAGTAATACTTACATCAGTTAATGTATCTACAGCATGTTAGAACAGTGTAAAGTACTTCCAGTAACAATATCTACTGTTTACTGAACGTTCATCTGACCTCCTAATGTCTCAATAATCTCAGCAAATGGAAAATAACATTAAAATAATAAAGCTTGTGTATAAATAAGAAGTCTCACTTTAACATGAACTCCAGCTTTTTGTCTCTCTGGTGCATTTTTGGTTAAAACAAGTTTGTTCTTTATTCATGAATTTATTCACAGTAGGTAGAGTAGCCAGAAATTTAACTCAAGTGAAAGTAGTGATACTTCAGTTATAGTATGACTCAAGTAAAAGTAAAAAGTACAGTGCAGTAAAACTACTCCTAAAGTACATTTTGCTCAAAAAGTTACTGGAGTAAATGTAACTGAGTAAATGTAACTAGTCACTACTATGTCAAAGTTCTCATAAATGAATTATCTTATTTAGAAATTCAGAAAAGCTTTTAAAGTAATCAACACGTTATCTTTGAATAATGAACATTATGTTAAACTCGTGTTTTTAATCAACAGAATGATCACCTTTGAAACTTCGAATGTGAAAACAGCTCCAGTCATGAGATAAAAATTGTATCTACTGTGACAGTTTGGTGACATTTCTGGTCTATCTGTAGTCTAAAGAAGTCGAGTTTAGGAAAGAATAATCTAGTTTTCTTCAGGCAATAGTCGCTTGTTGTCTGTCCTCTGATTGGCCAATTGCGACCCCCTGACAGCTCCTCTCCTAGAAGCTCGTACCCCCTGAGAGCGAAGTGTGGTTGCCAGCTTGGATGAGGGAGTCCAGGGTAACCGGAGAGAAGCTGTCCTGTCCAAAATCACAACTAGTACCGATCATGCTGTCGAGATTCCTCTTTAAGTGCCTTTAATCCAAAATAAGGAAGGTCCAGACACCCAAAAGCAAAAGCCAGGAGAAGCCAGTGAGACCAAAGTGCTTTTGAAGCAGGAAACCTGACTGTCCTGTCGGCTCAGAGAAAGTCAGACGTGACAGAACCCACGGTTCAGAAACACAACAGTGTTAAAAGGACATAACGAGCCACATCTAAAGAACCATGGCTCTGCTCCAGCTCTGTTCATGCCACACCTGAAAGCTAATGGCTTAAAGCTGGGTCCAAACTTTGCATTTTCTCTCATTTTGTTTCTCCTAAACTTTTAGACTTTTTTTTTAAATGTTTAAGAGACCAACCAGCAAACCTTTACAAAATTTTTAAACTGAGTATTTTAAACATTTCTTTGCTCTGTCATAAGACTCTCCTGTGAAAAGTGGTTTGTGGAGTAGAGTTAGCTTTAGCATCTCATGTGTATTTATGTTAGATTAATTGAATCTTAATCTGTTAATTAAATCATAAGTAAGTAACTTTTAGTTTGAGCGAAAATCAAAGTGGTAACCATAGTTCCTGGGGGTTTCGTTTTAATTTATTTGTTTTGTATTTAGTATAAAATGCGTTTCATTTCATGTTGATCCTAATCTGGAGGAATATATTCATAAATGTTGTTGCTGCTTTTTTTTTTTTTTTTTTTTTTATGAGATCATTCAGTCTTTTGGTAAAGAATTCCTCCTTTAGACCGATTTGTGATGGATTACAAGATTACTTATGGACTTTATTATAGTTTAAAGCAGCCTGTCGATGTTACACCTTTTTCAAAAACTGTTATCAGCTCAATGATTTTCTGCAGCACTTGTAACTCTTATCACGTCAAAGTTTAACGTCATTTATGAAGAATTATTTTCGGTTTGCCTCTGATACGATGACCCAGGTCAAACAGGGTCTAAAACTTTATTTCTTTATCTGGGATTATTTTAAGGCATTTAGTTTAATACACTTTATAACAAAGGAGACAGAATTTATTAATCGGTAACGTCTCAAACCGTTACAAACTGAAACGTTTTCTCTTCACACCTGCTGTTATTTTTAGCCAGATTTCCTGGAATTGAACCCTTCAGGATTGTTTTTAACCTTCAGTTTTCCAGACAGATAAGAGGCAGACTTTGCCCCCTTTGAGCTTCTGGACTTTCCGCATGTTTCAGGCTCTGAGTCACTGAGCTGTGACTCACGGCTGCAGCTGAAATGAGGCGGAGATGGAGGAATGCATCCAGGTCAAAGGTGTGCAGTCTGGGCCGGGTCATGTGACCGATGCATCTGGACCAGCAAAACAAACAAACATCTGATGAAGAGGAGCAACGTCTAGCATCTCTACGTTAAACAAACTCCATCCTTCAGCCAAGCAGCCTGGAAACGTCCACCAGACCTTTTTAAAGCGTCTCTTTCTGTCCCTATAGACGCTCAGCGGCCGCTTTATTAGGCACACCCGTCTGATTGCTTGTTGCCACAAAATAAACGAAGTCAGTCACGTGACAGCAACTCGATGCAATTAGGCAGCAAAGACTTGGCAAAAACAATGGGTTGGAGTTTAAACTGAGCATTTAAGTAACTTTGGACATGTAGGCTCAGAATATGGAGTAAAAATACATGAAAGTATGGATCCATTCTGCCATGTAGGTCTGTTTAATGGTATATTTCAACCATTATTGCAATGTAGTTCAACAAAAATGGCCTGCAGAAGAAGAAAATTGTAAACAAAGTTTATTTAAAACAAGAAATGTGACTATTTTTATTTATCAGAATTTTATTATTCAAGAGAATAACTTGAATAACTAATAACTAATAACTAATCAGTCCTTGTTGAACATAAAAGTACAACCAACAAACAAAGTCTATGTATTAAACAGTTTAACCACAACCCTGTGGTGAGATTTCGGAAAGTTTTCGGTAAAAAGTATGATTATATAAACTCTAAAACAAATAATTAAAGTTAGATTATTTCACTGCTGCAGCTCTCTTCCCTTCCATGTGGAGCAAACCCACTTTAAGTGTTTTACCGACACCTAAAGGGCGTCTGATCCATTAAATGTTACATAGCCAAAAACTGCAGACCTCTGCGATTTGGACATTTTATTTTTTTATTGCAATTTTATTGTAAATGTGATTAATTGTGCAGCCCTAGCAGTTAATCACCCATTGAGACTCTGACAGTGGCCAGGGCTGGCTGACTGAAGCGAGGCCAGGCCGTCTGACCACCTGCAGCAGGCGAATCGTCTCAGTCTGAGATGATTTGAGCTGTTTCGTGATCCATTACGCTGCTGGAAAGGCATAATCAGGATCAGCAGCTGCACTCAGGTGGGCTGTGGAGTTTAGACGATACTTGGTTCGGGAGTAAGAATTTTTAGATATTACAAAATATCCCCGTGCAACATGATTTCCCCCCCCCCCCCCCCCATCCAACAGCAGCAGAACAGCAGATCTGAGGCGAGATGCTCTTCAGTTAATAATCCATGTAATAGATAAATCAAAAAATTTTCAAAATGTAAGTTTGCAAAATCTGAATTTTATTTTGTCAGTGAATTTGTTGGGCTTCCATGTAGACAGCAGCAGCAATGCTAAATATAAGTTTAGGAAAATATATTGTCAAAATATTGTAAAGAGGAAACTTTATTTTTTACCATAATACCAGACACTTTAATTTATTTCTTCATGCTTTTTAAGTTGGTTTGAGTTCTCAGCTCATTGTGTAAAACCATGAACAGCAAACATTTACCGTATTTTCCGGACTATAAGATGCACTTAAAATCCTTAAATTTAAAAAAAAAAATTGATGGTGCGCCTTATCTATGATCACCGTTGTGTTTACTGACTGATTTTATGTGGTACAATGCGCTCAAAAATCTTTTAAAGTGTGTAAATATGACTTTGGTTAGCAATGAAGCCGCTCCACTCAATGGCTATTAGGAGCCTTACGGTACACTGTGTCACTACCTGAGGACCCCTGAGCTGTCTACCAGACTGCCTGACTGTAATGTCTAAACTAGAAGTGCATTCATGTAAGGCAGCCTGGAGTACGTGCTAGCAACAATAAACCTATTAAGTTAATTAGATATAAAGTTTATTTTGGCCTTATGTTAGAAACAGGGCAGTGTCCAGCTACTCTGTCCTCCTGATAGAGACGATAGAGAGCTGTGGACGTGGAGGAGACATATTACACAGTTAGAATATTTAGTGCGATTTATAATCCCAAAAATAGGGTAGTTATATTTTCATTATTTACGACAGCAGGGCGGCCATCTTGTTTTACCAGCATGTTTCACAGCTTTTATTTAGTTGCATTTTGAACTCCCAGACAAAATGCTTGACATAAAAGCAAGTTTTCTAAATACGTTCTTTTAATTTCTTATTGTGCAGTTTAAAAAAAAGTAGAAAAAAATGGGTTATTGGGATTTGGTGTGATTTAAAATCAGAGAGATTTTATATTTAAGCCATATGGCCCAGCCCTATAGTTTCTGAGTCCACAGCCTGATATTCTGCTGCTGCAACACGTCTGCTTTGAGGTTTCCACGCCCGGGTATTTGAGCTATTTTTTGCCTTCCTATGACCTCAGACCAACCTACCTTTCCTCCTCAGACCTCTGACACAAAGCAGGTCCACCCTCACAGCTGCTGCTCACTGGAGATTCTCTCTTTTTCTGATCATTTGCTGTAAATTCTAGATTAGACCACGTTCAAAGTTCCTCAATCTCCCCTTCTTCCTCATTCAGCCGCTGCCATGTTTCTTCGGATGGCCATTTGTGGCAACAAGCAGTCAGCCTAATAGTGGTCGTTGTGTCTGTTGGGCAACCTTCCTGTTGAGTAACACGTGTGAACAAACGTCTATTTTTGACCCCCGGCAGCTCGACGTCTGTCTGTCAGGCTGAACTTGATGCGATCAAAGGAAACCTGGTGAATAAAAGCCTCTGGTGCTGAGAATAGGAGCGATCGCGTTAATCTGGGCCTGCAGTCCTCCGTGCTGCAAACAGCTGTGTGGACAGAAAGAAAGTCTTTTGTCTTTAGATCATCGGTTTTAGGTTGAACTTCTCGTTTCCTTTTATAGCGTCGGTTAGTTTGTCTGCTTTTAAACCAAACGCAGGACCGGCACTTCTAGTTTCGCTGCAGTTTTCTGCAGATCTTTGAATGTTGGGGGTTCCTTTTTTATCAGCTTTTTATTACTTGTTGGTTTTTCTAGTTTGACTTGATTTTGTGTCCTTTGTTGCCTTTTTGAATATTTTTTTTTTCATTACCTTTTATTAATGTCATTTCATGTCAAACATATTCAGACTTTATTTTGTCTGCTTGTGTCATTTTACTGCTTTGTGGTTTGTTTTGGGTCATCATGCATGTTTTTTTTTTTTGTTATTTTGTCTCATTTCGAAGCTTTTTTTGGATCCTGGTGGGTTTAATTCTGTTGGGCTTTGCCATAACGGAGCCGAACTGTTGAATCAGAACCAGATCATAAAAAACATTTAGCTGGTTCTTTCTCTGTGAGATTTTACTGTAATTGTTTGTTTTGTTTTTACTAAGTTCTTCCCTTTTTAAAGTCTGCATGCCTGTGTAACTTCAGTAAAGTGTCGGACCAGTGCTGATCTGTGACCCGTTGTGTTCTCCTCAGGCTTTGGACCTGGACAGGGCGGTTCTGTATAAGATCAAGAAGTCGGTGAAGGCCATCCACAATTCTGGTCTTTGTGAGTAAAAACACTGAAAGCCTCTCCTGATCTTTCTGTCCTTCGTTTGTAACTCCAGACTCTAAGCTTTCAGGCTAAATTGGCTCCTAAAAGGGTTCTGGGTTCTGACCCAGTCCATGGTTTAGAACCCAGAACCCTCCAGTGTTTACTCTGTTTAATTAATGCATTTATTTTATCTTGGCTTTAAAATCAAATAAATAATGCAAAGAGTTTCTGCTGGTTTCTGCGTTGTCTGTGCCAAGTAAAGTGTTTAATTTATGAAGTATTAAAATAAGTTCAATCTCCACACAAAGAAAGGGACCCAGAATAGAATATAAAAGAATATAAATTAATAGAATAGAACAGGCTACACGTAACAAGCTGAATTATCAGTAAATCCTATCCATCTAACGGCAGCTTAATATTTCATCCCTCTGCAGAGATCCTCCACAGAAGTGAGATGCATTTACTGTAGATTTTGCAGATGCTTCTGCAGAATCAGAGCTGATAAAATTACCAGATTGGTGTTTTTTTTATGTCTTAATAGTAATTCTACAAAAAAGAATGTCTGTTATTCTATTCCCCAAAAATATTGTGAAATAACTGACAGATTTTAAGAGCTTTTATTTAGTGGAGGTGAACTTTTTGTGACCTTTTTAATTGACTTCATGTCTAATTATTAAATGTCGGTTTTTACTTGACCCCAGGCAGAAATCTCTTTGGCACAAAGACGTTGTTTTATATTAATCCTCTTTTCAGGGTTTACATTTTTCTGCTGTAAAATTTTGATGATATAATTAAAAAAGATTTTAAAGCTTTTATTTTAGACTTTTTGCACATCAGTTTGTCAAAGTGATAATGTTCCAGCTACATCACCACATTTCCATACACGAAAAAACATCTGCAGAAAGTCACAACAGGGATAAAAGTTTAGCTTTTTTGGCTTTTTAAAACATCTGGTAGAAAGAATTATCATTGCTGCTGCATTAATGAAATAGTTTTGTTTCTTATCTCAGATTAACCCTAAAGTTGTTGCTCTTCACCTTTGATTACGGCACACAGTCACCGCGGCATTGCTGTGATAAGCGTCTCATTTATCTCCATCCAGTGTTAATTTTCACTAGGATCTTAAAGACTGGACTCTGTGCCGTCCATAACACAATAAGCAACTGTGCTACATAACGTGGCATGACGTCCACAGGGGGATATATGGGCTGACTAGGAAAAAAATGTTCAGTCAAACTGATTATTTTTGCTTTAACCTCAGCATTAATGCCAGTGATGCCGTTTAAACCTTTGCCCTGAGTTTCATTTTTCACTTTTTTATTTATTATATTTTTCTGCAATTAGTTCTAACACTATTTCTATAAATATATCAAAGTCAAACTTTCTTTATAGAGCACTTTATAACAGTCCATATGGTGCACAAAGCTTTACAAGCTAAAATACAAACAAAAACATGCTGAGATCTTGCTGACAATAGATATAATACAAAAATGTATTGGAAAATAATAGGATAAAAACTAAAAAGTGCATAACAGCACAATTCAAAACAATTTTAAGAGCTGTATAGAAAAAAAAACATAAAATAAACAAAAGTTATCCACAGCTGAACAGATGTTTTTAGCTGTGATTTAAAGACTCCCAGCTCTGTGATGGATTGTAGCTCTAGTGGTATATAGCTGGTATTTTTTGTTATTTTATTATTTATACATTCGTCTACTATTTTTAATTATTTATTAGGCCTGGACTTTTTTATCCTCTGTGTCAGAAAAGTTCAAAAACCTTTTAGTTAGCAGCTGTTCTTGCTGCAGTAGCCTTGGGGGACTTTGACTTGATGACTCGAGACGTGACTCGTTTGTACTAGAAAAAAAACTTTAACTTGAACATTTGACTTGATATTAATTTATGTTTTTAATGTTTTGTGTGTATAGCTCATTGTGACCTGTTAATAACTCGGGACTCGGGCTCGTCGCTCGGATTCGAGTCTTTCCTGCGACTTGGGAAGCGATGAATTTGTCCGATCTCTTGTAGTCGGCTGGTTGAGGAAACGCTGCGAATGATCCGCTCGCAGCTGCGGGTGCGTTAGATTTGTCTGCAGCCGAGTCCAGGCAGGTGGAGTCTCACCTCCCAGCATTCCTCTCATACTGCTTCCTGTCGCGGCACGCCGACGGCAGAGGAAGGAATCCCGTCGCACACACCAGGGAGTCCAGCTCACCGCCAAACACGGCGCCTGAACACGTTTCAGCTCTTCTGTCAGGGAACCGGCAGATTAGAGGTTTCACGATGAACGGACCCTCCAGATGTTCTCCTGGTGAACTCCTCTGGATGCCTGAAGAATCAGAAAGTTTTATTTTTTTTTATAAGTTTCTCTGTTGAAACGTTGTCCTCTCATGTTCGGCTCCTTTTGAAACCAGATCTTCTTTAGACTCACCTGAGCAGCTGAACATGTTTCCCTCAAAGCTTCATATTTTGATTTATTTCAAGCCGCATGGGAAAACATTTATTTCCTCTGTTCGTTATTTGTCTTTATTCATAAATAATGAAAACCAGTTCAATCAATCATCCTAACGAGCGAGCATAGGCAGGGTCCAGCTGTTCTGGTTCTGGCCTCAGAGGTTTTTCAGAACATCCAGCATCATGGTGACCAGGGAACCCAGCAGGTCAGGGAGGAAGTTCTGGTCCAGTTTCCAGCAGGTCAGGTTCTACAGAACCTCCCAGAGTTCTGATCATCATGTGGACCTGGAGAGAGGATGGACCTCCTGCAGACCTACCAGGACATGGACGTCCACCTGGACTGACAGGCTGGACCAGGAGAGCATTGATCAGAGAAGCAGGAGGACCATGGTGGCTCTGGAGGAGCTGCAGAGATCCACAGCTCAGGTGGAATCGTTAATACAGATACTCCTTAAATCCGGCCTTTGTGAACAGAAACATGGCCAGAATAAGCTCTTTGCACTCTGCACAGAAAACATCTTAAAACATGTTAGTGGTAGCATTTTGCTATATTTGACTTTATTAAGACAAAAAAAAGTTCCCGGAATATGGAAAACGGCATCGAGTTTGAAGTTTTAGAACCGGGACAATCCTTCAACACAGCATCTCCACGTTGAAACAGGGCGGTGGCAGCATGGTGCTGTGGGGAAGCTTTTCTTCAGCGGGGACAGGGAAGATGGATGGAGCTGAATCCAGAACAGTTCTGGAAGGAAAACTGTTGGAGTCTGGGGTGGAGGTCCACCTTCCAGCAGCAGAACCACCTAGAACCTGCAGCCAGAGAAATCCACACCACGCCTTCCTTCCTCTTTGCTTTGTGTTCATTTTAGTTTTATTTTTATAGCTCCAATTCATCATACACGTCATTTCAAGGTTCTTTCCAAAGTCATCTCCATCAGATCCTCCAGGTTGGTGAGAAAGTTTCCTCTCTAAGGAAACCCAGCAGGTTGCATCAAGTCTCTCCAAGCAGCATTCACTCCTCCTGAAAGAGCGTAGAGCCACAGTGGACAGTCGTCTGCATTGTTGATGGCTTTGCAGCAATCCCTCATACTGAGCATGCATGAAGCGACAGTGGAGAGGAAAACTCCCCTTTAACAGGGAGGAGAACCTCCAGCAGAACCAGAACCAGGCTCAGTGTGAACGCTCATCTGCCTCCACCCACTGGGGCTTAGAGAAGACAGAGCAGAGACACAGAAAGCACAGAAGTTTGTTGTGTTGTTGTTGGGGTATTATATTAGTAACAGACATTGTAGGTCAGGGGCCCAAAGTTCAGACTGGGGTCCGTTTGCGGCCCCCATCCCAAGTCTAGCATGATGTAATTCTAGCCGACCAGCACAGGTGCTTGATGCCGATGGAGGCTTTTTTTTTTTTATCTCTAATCAAGGCAAAATTATTAAAGACAACAAAGGTATTTGTCCTTTAATATCTCTGTGTTGTGCATTTTCCTGACTTTCAAAGTAAAAAGGAGCAGATGCAGTGACTTTTACTCCATAGCAGACAACCAAACCTGCTTTTATTCCATATATTGTACTTGGCTAAATACAGCCAGAGTTTTATGTGAAAAGGTGAATCTGAGAATAGACTAAATTCTCTATTGAGCCCAAAAGAATTTGCAGACTTGACGCTTTTTAAAGAGGTAAATTTGCGAAGATGATTGTTGATCTTCACATCATTTAAAAATCTAAAAATTTCTTTTGCTTAGTCTGTTGATGGGCTGATAAAGTGATTTACAATAATTTTTAATAATCTTTCATCAATTGCAATAAAACTAAAAAACTCCCACTAATTACACTCTACAAATGAATAAACCATCAGCCGACTACATCAAAGTAAAAGTTGATTTCAAAATGAAAGCTTTATATTACACAGGAAGCCTTGTTATGACGCAGAAGAAATCAGGCAAGCATATTTTTTCTACTTTTTATACCGAGTATAATACGAATGCAGCTTGTCAATAAGTACCTGTGCTTGCCATGAGTTGTTTATTCTTCGTTGTTTGCTTTACCTTTCTTCTGCTGAAAACATTTGTCTCTTCACATTTTTCATGCATATGAAATAAAATAAAGCTTAATTTGCTAAAAAAAAATAATAATAATAATTACAATCTTTTTTTCGGATTTTACCTTTTAAAAATGCATTTTGCTTGAGTTCCCTTTGGCTGCTGTAAACGTCTGATCTGATCACAGCAGCGGATGTCTCCAGGTTACCCAAACCTGCTGGACCCGTGAAAAGCTTCCCAGTGTGACCCGGCGCCTGGTTTTCATTCTGGTTCCTGTGTTGCAGCTCACGTGGAGAACGAGGAGCAGTACGCCCAGTCCATGGAGAAGTTCGGCGCCAGCCACATGACCGATGTGGACGGCGAGCTCGGTGCCGCCTTCCTCAAGTTCGCCGTGTTCACCAAAGAGCTGGGCGCGCTCTTCAAGAACCTGGTAAGCCTGGACCCGCCTGGACGCTTTACTCACCCTAAAGCGGGTTTGGTCGTAGTTCGGGGACATGGACCGCGGAACGCATTTCAAATTGGTCGGGCCCATCAGGCAATACTCAATACCACTACCCATCACATACGCACGCGCCCGCATACACATAAAACACCAGCATCCCCTTGATCACGCAACTGATTTGCGTCACATGACACAAGACAAGCCAATCCATTTTTAGACACCAGAATTTATTGCTTTCTCATAGGCTGTGGTCCCTGAGCATGATAAATGTGTCTGCCATGTTATAATTAAAATCGGCACCGAATTTTTATTTAACTTTTTTTCTGACGTTCCAGCACACACGCCCCGGATTTATTTCCACTTACAATCATTATATTACAGCTAACACAATATTTACAGAATAAAAACACTTTAAAAAGAAAAGTCAAACTCACCCCTGCTCTAAATATTCCCGAAAAAATGTCTCTGTCTGTCATTATGCTGGATGAAGTCCCTGGCTATCCTCCAAGCATCCACTATGGTCAAAAGATCCCTGTGTGTGTGGGCGCACATCAAGCTATTTAGTCTTTTCTGGGTCATTGTTGATCTTAGATAAGTCTTGATACGACGGAGGGACGAGAAACACCTCTCAGCACTTGCAGTGGACACAGCCTTAAAGCTAACTAGCTAACTAAGCTAACGAAGCAAACGAAGTAGCGGTCATAAGCAGCGCAGAGGTGGGAAAACTTTTGTTTACATCACATGACACAATCAGCCAATACATTTTTAGATGGGATGATTTATCGCTTTCTCATTGGAGAATGATGCTGCTGCCATAGACTACTGTGCATTTGAAAAAATAGTTATTGAATAATTTAATTTTATTTATATATATTATTTTACATGTTTGATCATCAAAAGTAGGTAGGGCCGCGGCCCTACTGGCCCTACTGGTTCCGCGGTCCATGTTTGGGGATCTTAATAATGTGCTTTATTAAATGTTTCTCACATCTCCTGCGGCGCTGCACAGCCGCCGTGTGTCTGTGTGGATAATTCTGCCTAAACGAGACGCTCGGCTCTGATTATCTGGTGCCGGCTCTTTAGAGATCTGCGCTTAGACGTCTCTTTGTTTGTGCAGATGCAGAACATGAACAACATCATCACGTTTCCGTTGGACAGTCTGCTGAAAGGAGACCTGAAGGGAGTGAAAGGGGTTCGTGTTTTTGTCTCTGTTTTTATCCACCTGCACACCTCCATGAATCTCCTCCATGTGGCTCTGACCTCTGCATGATTTACTCATCCTGCAGACTCTAGAGCAGGGGTGTCCAAACTTTTCGGTACATGGGCCAAAACTGTCAAACCGAAGGAACTAGAGGACCGAATGAGTTAAATTTTATTTTAAAACAAACAAAAAAATGTATGTGAATTTTTTACCTGCTCTAAAAACACATGATCATTTTAAATAAATTAGATTTTGTTTGTAGGAAATGAAAACACAAATGTGTAAATCATTGTAGATCCAGGATTTAAGAAAAGGTTTTGCTCCTTTGTTGTATTCATCCAGTTTGCCAATTATTTAGAATAATTTAATTTGACTCTTTAACAATAATAAACTTTACTCTTTTGGTCTAGCAATATAAAAGCAGTATTTGGGTCAGTTATTCTTTGTAATCAGCCAATTTTATTAATCAGATTTTAATTCATCAAAGTCTACATTTGAGTAATTAAATGTCATTGGATAGATGTCACTATGAAATTAAAGAGAACGTGTGTTTATTAAAAGATGAATACTTTGTGTTGTACTAAACCTTTTAAATTGTAGGATTTTAACTTTTCTATAATAATTTTGCTGTAATTAAATCTAAAATCTTCCATCTGCATTAGCCACCAAATCTTTCTTGAAATGCAGTGGGGGAGGGTCACACTTTGAACATGCCTGATCTAGAGACTTTAGCGGTTTTCTTACTTTAATTTATCTTCAATATCTGCATTTCAGTGTGTAAAACGCTCCAAATGAAGCTGTTTCAGGAAGGCTTTGCCGTTCCTGCTCCCTGCAGAGGGACGCAGCCGGGAAGAGTTTTAGCTTTTATTGTATTAATGGACGTTTCAGGATAAAAGATGCCCAGCCTTCAGTGCTTTCATGATTTTCTGCTCTACAGAAGAAGAAATGTTGAAACCCCTTTGGTTATTTCTGTGAGAAACATTTTCTAATCAGTTAAATGATTTCTTTACACATTTAGTCTCTGACCACTCCTCTGAATTTTTCTTTAACATCAAACCATGTTTTATAGCTCTAAATTCCCCTTTCTCTGTCTTTTTATTTGTGTTTTTACGTATTTCAATCTGAAATTATGCTAAGCAGAAAACATTTAATAAAAGCCACTCCATTGCTCTTGTTATGCAAGAACTTTTGTTATCAAAGGGAAATACTTCCAGAGTGACTCGATGGTCAAAGTCCTTTCTGTGCCGGTTAGTGGTTTTGACATTTCTGACATCTCTGCTTTCTTTCCAGGACCTGAAGAAGTCGTTTGATAAATCCTGGAAGGATTATGAGACCAAACTGTAAGAACAACAATATTGCTGTCAAATCAGTCCAGATACACTAAAAAAACAAAAACGGTGACACCACAGGCAGATAAAACAGTAAAATTGATGATTTGTATTTGAAAATAATTTTCTTTTTGTCTTGTAAGACGATGATTTAAATGATAAAAGGCAGAGTTTGACTCGTCAGACCTTTGAGATTAGTTTGATTCTAAATTTCTTGCAGAACAAAGATTGAGAAGGAGAAACGAGAACACGCCAAGCAGCACGGCATGATTCGAACAGAGTTCAGTGGAGGAGAAATCGCAGAAGACATGGAGAAAGAAAGACGAATTTTCCAGCTTCAGATGTGTGAGGTCAGTCGTTTTCTTAACCAATGACCTAAAATAAAACACAAGCATCCTGTTTTTAGGAGTGCTGAACCACTGGGTACACTGGACTGGTTCCTGTTGTTCGGTGGCAAATCTGTGGAGCCATAAAGAAAAACAATTAACTTTGAAGAAACATTTTGAGTATAATAAACCAAAAGCTGACTAAGGAGGAAAAAATGACGTCACTAAGAGCTACTTTTAGTCTTTGTGAATACGGGTCCTGGTGTTTCACATCTAAAACCCGGTTCTGTGATATTCCACTACATCAGGGTTCTGCAACCTGCAGCTCCGGGGCCACAAGTGGCTCTTTGGATTGCAAAGGCTGCTCTAAAAGTTGTTTATTCCTCTTAATCTTTCTGAAGTTTTCTCACCTGTGCGTTTCCTCGCTGCAGTACCTGCTAAAAGTGAACGAGATCAAGCAGAAGAAAGGTGTGGACTTCCTCCAGAACCTCATCAAGTACTTCCACGCTCAGTGCAAGTATGTGAGACTCAGGAAGCAAAATCTAGCGTTAAAAAAGGATCCTCCCTGTTTTGTTTATGAATTTATTTTTAATTAATTAAAAAAGGATCATGTATTTCTTTAAAAGGACATCATTTAACTATTTAATGTTTGCTGTTAATGCAGTTTTTTTCAGGATGGGCTTAAAACTGTGGAGAATCTGAAACCGTCCATAGAGCAGATGGCTACAACCCTGACGTCGGTGAGGAACCACAGTTTCAGATATTTTCAAAATTTTATTTTATGTTCACACATATGCGACTTTTAATGTTGGTCTGAAAATGGTTTGTTTCTCTCCAGATCAAACAGACTCAGGATGGAGAGAGGAAGCAGCTGAGCCAGCTCCGAGATGTCCTAAAGACGTCGCTGCAGACGGACCAGAAGGAGGTAAAAAACCTTTTCTATCGCAACACAAATCAAGTTTGACCTCAGAAGGATTCAGGTGGGACAAAAACAAGAAGAAATCTGCGAGAGGGGACACACTTTTCGCAGCTTTGTACTCACAGGAGACAACCAAACCTGGGTGTTTGTGGCATTCTAGACTTAAATATGAGGAAATATGCCCTTTTTTAAAGACATATGGTGTTTAAAATATATATTTACGGTGTTGATGGAGTTGTGGTTGAACCTCAGGACCTTCAGGCGAAGCAGAACGCAGGTTACAACCTTCATCAGCTCCAAGGAAACAAAGCTCACGGCACTGAACGCTGCGGATTCCTTTACAAGAGAAGTGAGGGGTGAGTGAGAACTCCATGTCCCAGAATCCAACGGGAAAGTCACTGTTCTAGATGGTGGACAAAGTTACTTTACCAGAACATGCTTGAATCAGAAAAAAACAACCTTTCCATTTGTTACATCACAACATAAACTTTAGTTTTTGGGGGGGATTTAATGTAATATAAAAACATAAAATAGTGTATATTTGTAGGATTGTGTGTTGTGAATGTGAAATATCTGCTGATTGCGTCCGGTGCAAGAAATATTTTCAGGCTCAAAAAGGACAAAATAAACACTGTCAGGATGAACACTTGGTATATATTGTTTTATTTGAAGATGAATATATGTTTTTTTTTTTTTGTGGGGGGTTTTAGTAGGCCCCCTTTTAAAATGTCATTCACTGCTGCCACAATAAATAAGCCCTAGAGCTTTTTGGTTCGTGGTTCTAAAGGTTGTTTTTGTTTCCTCAGGTTGAGGAAGGTGTGGCAGAAGAGAAAATGTTCGGTTAAGAATGGCTTCCTAACCATCTCCCATGGCACGGTAAGACGAAGTATCCTCTCATCTCATTGGTTCTCCTGCATGACAAGCTCCCGCCCTCCAGCCTGCATGTCCAACCAGAGGTCTCCCCATGGGTTTATCAACTTCATTTGCTATGGGGGAAAAAAGATAGAGCACTTTTAATTTGACTTTATATTTATTATTCCTTTTTCATCTTCCTTCTTTTATTTTTAAGTTTTTACATGAAGAGTCAAGGGGCCAATCAGGACAGAGCAAGCGGAAAAGGAGGAGAAAAAGGAGGAGAAGAAAAAGCATAAGGAAATGGATAAATGAGAACAGGGTGGGAAAAAGAAATGTCTGGATTTAAATCCAACACTGATTAGGGACGTTTTGAGATGGGAGGACTTAATGAAGATTCATTCATATTTTTTTTACCTCAGCCTGGTTCTAAAAGCTTGGTTTTTATATTTATTTTATTTTTTATTCAGGGGTGACCAAAGAGAAGACAACCAACATTTTGTATATGTATTTTTTTCAATATACATTTTACAAAAACTGCATGCCGGCAAAAAGGTTTTCATACCAGTTCTTCGAACTGACCGTAAGGATAAAATATTTTACCTTTAGACACTTTTATGTCAGCAGCTTTAGCCAAAATATTTTTTTTTCTTCATTTTCTTCAATCTACACTCAAATTCAAGAAGAAACACCGTAAATAACATAAAATAGTTTTATCTGAACAAGTTAGTTTTTAAAATGAAGTTAGAGCATTAGTATTTAGTGCTAGCAGCTCTAATTACAGCCTGGGTTTAAACAAGCTGTGGAATTCAAAGTATTTTAAATGCAAGTTAGGTACAAAAACTGTTTTTCCCCATCTTTTTTGTTTTTACTGTTACACTGACTAAAAGATCCATCCATTCATTTATTCATTACTTTATTAGTCCATCCCGTCTTTGGTTTTTCCAGCATCCATATTTAAATTCTGACCACTTCATAAATATCAGTCATATAATCCTTTTCTATGAAATCTACCTAGAAGGAACTGAGAACTCTGGATATTTGAATGAAAAACAAGTGGGAGCCTTCAATGCTAGCATAAAGAATTTAGCAGGTCAATACTAACCTAAGGGGCTATTTTCATTAGTATGGTATTAGCATAATGGGCAGATAGAACATCTTGAGGATTTGTTTATCTATGCTTATTTGTTTCGCTGCGTTTGCTTCTTTATCTCACTATTATTTTGTTTCTTCCAAATCAATCAAAAAACTGATATAACATCATTCACCCACCCGTTGATTTTTCCAGTGTCCATATTTAAATCCTGACCACTGTAGAAATATCAGTGATATGTTGATTGTAAATTTTTGTATTTCTTCTTTAAAAACTACCTGGAAAGCACTGAGAACTCTGTAAACTTAGAGTCTGGAAAAGTCTGGATATTTGAATGGAAAACATGTAGGAACCTTAAATGCTAGCATTGAAAAGCTAGCAGGCTAACACTAAGCTAAGGGGCTATTTTTGTTGGCATGCTAACTCTTGATTCACTCTTACACAGCAGTGCATGCTGTTGGACACAAATTGCAATCATGTTAAACTGATTATAAGATCTTCATGGAACCACAACCTAACGTGGTTCATGATAACAGGCTAGTTACCATATACCATGTAACAATATTCTTAATGTTGAGATTCAAGTACCTGGTTTGGCAGTTATTAAAAGGTTTAGATAAATTGATTAGATAAAAAAAAAAGATTATGGTTCTTGATATTTAATCCTAAGAAGAATCTATCAGTTCCTCCTTGACTTTAAGAACCCATCATGTTATCTTGAAGAGATACAGCAGAGCAATGAGGTGATGGCTCTGGAGTAAAAGTCAGCAAACTGCTGGATGTTGTGGTCATACATCTGGACCGACACTGGACTTCAGGTCCACTTTAACTGGTGCAACATGAAAGTGAGAGAACCTCTGGTCATTATCTGAGGAGCATAAATGTTCCTGTTTAGTGTTAAAACCTGTTAAGACCTGAGTTACCAAATTTTTTATAAAGCATTTATTGGTTTAGTTGTGTCACATCTTCACTGCTTCACTGACCTCACAAAGTTATTGGGTCATTGCAAAATTGCAAACATGAGAGTCCATAAGCCTAATATGTGCTGTGTTAATTTGTCATGTTTCAGTGTAATCCTCTAAATGGCTCCAAATGGCTTCTGCAAAAAGTCGTGGGGAAATCTGGATTGCTAGATTTAGTTTAGTCAGAGTAGATTTTTAAGTCATTTATCAACTAGGGACCAGGAAAAACGTACCCTTTCGGATTGAAATAGTTTTGGAAATGTCTTCTAAATGTGGCAAATCATTCCAGTTTAGTTTGGCTGGTGTCTTGTCATGCCCTTGTCTCATCTATCTGTCCACTTGTTGTTCAAAAGCCCAACAAACCTCCTGCCAAGCTCAACCTGCTCACCTGCCAGGTGAAGAGTAATCCTGAGGAGAGGAAGAGCTTCGATCTGTTTTCACGTATGCTGCAGACGCATTTTTTCCACATATTGAATCAATGTAATAACCGTGTTTTCATCTAAACCTGTTTCTTTCTCTCTTCCAGATGACAGAACCTACCACTTCCAGGCCGAGGATGAGGCTGAGTGTCAAGTGTAAGTTCTCATTCTGGAAGCCTTGGTTGCTGGCAGTGCCGTTGCCGTTTGTTCTGACATGAATCTGTGTGTTTCAGCTGGGTGTCGGTGCTGCAGAACAGCAAGGAGGAGGCTCTGAACATGGCCTTTAAAGGAGATCAGAGTGAAGGAGAGAACAACATTGTGCAGGAGCTGACCAAAGCCATCGTCTCGGAGGTGAAGAAGATGAAAGGCAACGACAGCTGCTGTGATTGCGGTGCCCCAAGTGAGTCCTCATACCTCCAGCTAATACTGCTGCTTTACATACACCTGCTGGACTTACAGTCACTAGTCATATTCAGTTCAGTTTATATAGGGCCAATTCACAACATATGTCACTCAAAGGCACTTTATAAAGTAGATCATCCAGACAGATTGATTGAAATGTTTTCCATCTAACCAAGCTCAGCAGATTGCACTGAATCATTGACTTGTGGCATTCACTCCTCCTGGACGAGCATGTAGGCAGAGTGGACAGTTGTTTGCATTGTGTTTTTGACTTAAGTTCCTCATACTGAGCATACATGTAGCGACCGTGCAAAATTTAACAGGAAGAAACACTTAAGCAGAACCAGACTTCGTGTGATCGGCTATCTGCCTCGACCATCTGGGGTTAGAGAAGACGGAGCATGCACACAGAAGAAGAGAAGTACTGATCTAGGAGTACTTTCAATGTGAGAGAATGGGACGTTGTAATTGCAGCACAAGCTCCTTTATTGGCATCATGTAGGAGAGAAACACAGCTAAGCAGATAAGCTCGGAGCCTGTTTTCAGGTCTGTATGATGAAAGAGAGCACATACAGTTAGTTGCAATACAAGCTCAGCAAATAGCTATGTCCAGGAGAGAGGCAGTGTTAAACACTGAAAGGCAGGGTCAACTTCATCCTTTATAGAAGAAGGACATGAAGTTCTTGGCAGCAGTATCTCAGCAGAGCTATATAAGCCTATAGCAGCATAACTATAGAGGTAGCTCAGGGTAACATGAGCCACTCTGACTAGAAGCTTTGTCACAAAGGAAAGTTTTAAGATTAGTCTTAAAAGTAGACGGGGTGTCTGCCTCACGGACCAAAACTGGGAGTTGGTTCCACAGGAGAGGAGCCTGATAGCTAAAGGATCTGCCTCCCATTCTACTTTTAGAGACTCTAGGAACCACCAGCAGACCTGCAGTCTGAGAGCGAAGTGCTCTGTTAGGAACATACGGGGTAATCAGAGCTCTGATATATGATGGAGCTTGATTATTAAGGGCTTTATACGTTAGAAGGAGAATTTTAAATTATATTCTTGATTTAACAGGAAGCCAATGAAGGGAAGCTAAAATTGGAGAAATATGATCCCTCTGGTTGATTTTCATCAGAACTCTTGCTGACTTTCATTTCAAGTCGTTACTGCTGAGAGCTAAGGGAATGGATGGCTCAACAGAGCTATGGCTCTGTGTACGTTTGCCAACTGAACTAAAAGAAAACTAGGATTATTCTTATTCTCCTAAATTAAGGCTGGTTCACACGGCAGGATTTTTTAACAGGATTTTGCCCCAATCTTCCCCTTCTGAAAGGCCCCGATCTCAGCCGGACTCTTAAAATAATCTTAAGAGATATTTCTGCCATGTGTGTTGTGTTGAGAGTGATCTGGTGCGCTTGGTAGAACATCGGCACCGCTCTGACCTCAAATAAGGGATATTCAACACGTTGGATTGTCTTGCCCAGATTATCCTACCGTGTGTGGGTTCCCCTGAGAACACAGCCTGCAGACTGTGACGTGTAGCCAATCAGAAAGTGACGTGAGGGAAACCCCTAGATAATAAAAAACAGCTCACAGGACCAAACATAGAGCCCCCCTGTTCAGGCTGTCTCCACTCATCTGACCACTGCCTTTTATTTTTGTAATGCTTTTTCTCTGTTACAATTAGTTTACAAACTATTGCCATTAATCTTCCTCGTCGTCCATGTTTATTTACTCTGAACTCACATTTGATCTTGAGAAGTTTCGCAAGATTTCCCGTCTGATATCTAAACGATCGTGAGTAAAATCTGTTCATGTGTGGTGCTTGTCATCTGACCGGACATCACACACTGAAAGAGGAAACCTGTTCTGGCTATGATTTTTTTTTATTTTTATCGTTACGTGTGCCGTCTCTCAGGCTTTAAAAATTGGCCGACTATTTTCAGTCTTTAGTGATGAATAATACGCTGCTATTACTTTGCGAAGCGTCTTTTTATAAAACAGTAGACCGTTTTTCCAGAGTAGATAGGGTTCCTCTAGATGTGTAGAGCACCATTTTCTCTTCAATGATAATTCAATAATAATTATTTATGATCTACTATAAGAATGCTTTTTAAGGGTGGATAACTTGGTTTAATTAAACTCAAACTTTATTAAAAAATCATCAGGATTATGATGAAATACTCTTATTCCTTCATAATCAAAGCCAGATGTCAGCACAAGTATGAAGACAAAAATGGGTAGCACTGCATATATTTTGAGCCCATTGAGTCCAGAACTGCATTAAAGGTTACATTATGGAATGCTAAGATCCCCCACTATAATGATCTTATCATTATGTAAAACTAATTCAGATAAAAAGTATGAGAACTGATCTAAAAGCATTCTTCACCTAATAAACCCAAAATAAGCAACTTCAAGGTAGTAAATAACTAAAACTCTTCTTTGTTCCAAGGAAAGCACCTGTATAACTCAAGAGTTTAAGGAAAAAAATGCCCTCAGATTGCTAGAAGTCTGATATGAAATCTCATCAGATGTTCATTCTTCAGCTGTTTGTCGTGGTCGTCAAACACTTAAACTCTTCAATGATATTCTCGTTCATAGAGGTGTCCCTGTACTTGCTATGTTTATGAAACTGTAAGATCTTAGTCTTTTTTGTTCTGCCGCAAAGTAATTATTACTGTACATCTCCAATAAAAATTGCAATGAAACGCGTGCATTAGTAATGAACCCACCTGCAGATTTGATCCATGTTACAGTGAATCTTCACCAGGTTTCAACCAGACTTGTCCTCCTCATCCTTAATGCAGGTCCCACGTGGCTCTCCACCAACCTCGGGGTCCTGATCTGTATCGAGTGCTCAGGGATCCACCGGGAGATGGGGGTTCATTACTCCAGGATCCAAAGTCTGGAGCTGGATGTTTTGGGGACATCTGAGCTGCTGGTGAG
Organism: Fundulus heteroclitus; assembly: GCF_011125445.2. NCBI lineage: Eukaryota > Metazoa > Chordata > Actinopteri > Cyprinodontiformes > Fundulidae > Fundulus > Fundulus heteroclitus. The sequence goes on from NW_023396770.1 coordinate 2,763,003, forward strand.
TCTTTTTCATGTGATTTGTTTAACTTTTCTCAACGGTTTTTCACATGAAACGGTTTTTCGTTTTTATAACTCCGACGTGCGACTCAGTCAGGGATGAAAAGGCATTTAAATGCAAAGGAAGAACCAATGTTGTGTTGATAAATAGAGAACAACTGACCAAAAAATATTTCATTTTTGTTCTCATAAAGCTGAAAAACAGCTATCCTTATCAACCTGACCCTGTGTTCATCCTACATCTAATCCCTGGTTGTTCCATCCTTGGCAGAAACGGTTTACATCTACTGGTTCTGAGTCTTTAAGATCACTGTTGAGGAGCTTTGACCCAATCTGCTTTGCTGAATTATTTTAATTCAGGTTTTCCCAGAACGAACGTCCTATTTATGGTCAACAGATTGGACCTCTGTCAGTCTTCACTTGGCCCTTGTTTGACCAATCAGAGGTGGCCTTTCTGGTCTCTTCTGAATCATTGTCCTGTTGCACAACCCAAATGTGTTTTAACCAGTGTTGTAGTCAAGTCACTATGCCTCGAGTCCAGGATCGAGTCACCAGTGTTCAAGTCCGAGTCAAGTCCAAGTCATTAAAAAAGAAATCCGAGTCGAGTCAAGTCCGAGTTGAGTCACTATTGATCCAAGTTCGTTGTAGGAACTTGCCGTGACGTGTGATGTATGACATGAAGCAGTAACATTCCATTGCACTAATAACTCTTTCGCTGTAGTTACCCTTGGTTTTACTCGGTAAAACGACTGCTTTTTCCAAGTCTAAGACGTCTCCTAACCGTGGTTTTTAAACATTGTTGTTATGGAACGCGCAACAGCGACTCGAGGTACGCTGATAGGCCGCATATGAAGGATGTTAAAGCCGCAAGCGGCGTCGATCGGCCCTCGCAGCCAAGCGCACTCTGGCCTATTGGCCACCAGGGGTTCGCACACCGCCGGCCGCCCGCCACCGCAGATGCTGTCACTCATTTTCCTCGCCCGTCCACCGGGCGATTCCCACAAACGCGTTCGGCAGCGTTCCCCCATGACTCACAACAAATCTGGTGTGGATCGGTCGATGCAGCGAGGAGATATAGCCGTTGGATAATGATAATGCATTTGGCCACCGGACCGGACTAAATTGTTCGGCAGGCCGGACAATTTATACCGATTCCTGGACGGTGACTACAAACAGAAAAATAAAACGGCCGATGACGCCATGAACGCTGAGCAGAATAAAAATATCGACTTACCTTCCTATCAACTCGGCCCGTTTTCCAGTCTTTCTAAGACCTCGACACTCAATCCATCGTTTGAACTGAACGTTGGTATGTTGTTCCACAGTTCTACCAGTAAACCGGGCGCCTGGACGTCCTTTTGTGAAAGTTTAACAGCTGTAAAGTCGGTCATGTAGTTGTATCTGTTGCATGTGTAATGGCTGGCTGCTACGTGCGCTCTCACACTGTTTGCCCAACCTTAGCGGCAAGGGGCGTTGCTCATGAGATGGTGACGTCACGTGCGCGGTACGGCATTTAGATATTAAAATCATACACCAAATAATATTCTAATGACATATTAAAATTATAGCCTAATGATATAAAAAAAAAGTCGAGTCTTTTTCTCAATTTCCGAGTCAAAATGATCTGAATGTAGGAGTCCAAGTTCGAGTCATCAGTGCTCAAGTCCAAGTCAAGTCACGAGTCTCTAAATTTAGCTAATGACTCGGACTCGAGTTCAAGTCTCGGACTCGAGTCCTACAACACTGGTTTTAGCTTTAGGTTAGAACTTGAATCTGTCTTCTCTGTCAGGATTTAAAGTTTCAAAGTTCTCTTATTTGCTTTTAACTCTCTTAATGGTTTGCCACTCCCCCCCCCAACCTTTGAGCTGCTGCCCCCTCAGGTCTTCCAACCAGCAGCTCATTACTGTCCCTAGATCACCATCTAAATGACCTTTGGTATTTTAAAGTTCTTTATAAATAAAAGGGGCGTGGTAGGGTGGTTTCATCAGTTTCGACAAGCCAACCATGTCTTGAAGCAGCAGATCATCACACTACAACCACCCTGTTTGACTCTTTGTTTAATATTATTTTCCTGAAAGATGGACTCGGGTTAAGGTTGGATGTAATGGACAAACAGGACGCACAATGTCCAAAAAGGTCCACTTTGGTCTCAACAGTTCACAGAATATTTTCCCAGAAGTCCTGAAGATCGTCACGGTGCTTTTTGGTAAATATTTGACGGGTCTTTGTGTTCTTTTGGGTCAGCAGTGGTTCTGCCTTGAAACTCTTCCATGGAAGCCATTTTTGTCAATTCTTTTCTTGATGAATCCTGACCTTAACTGAGACAGTGAGGCCTGCAGAGCTTCAGATGTTCTGGGTTCTTCTGGGACCTCCTGGATGAGTCGTTAATGAGCTCCTGGAGTAATTTGGGTCGGCCAGCCTCTCCTGGGAAGGTTCTCCGCTCCTCCATGTGGGGACAACAGTTCTCTGGAATCCCAAAGCCTGAGAAATGTCTTTGTGTCCCTTTCTAGATTGATAGCTGTCAGTGACTTTGTTTCTCATCTGTTCTTGAGTTACGTTAAATCAGAGTAAGATGGGTTAGTGTTTGAGATCTTCTAAACTATTTCATGTTGTCAGGTTCTGTTTAAGTGATTTCTTGATTTAACGTGTCTTAATTTAATTAGTCCACGGTGTGGCTTGTAAAATTTAGCCTAGTTGTCTGAATAAACATGTTCAACAAAGAGGCAAGACAGATAATCACTTTCCATCAAGGTCAGGTTGGTCTGGAAGCTTTTCGTCTCTCGTTAGATGAAATCATATTTAATGTCATCCTATTTTTATATTTAATATGTTTGAGATATTTTTTTGATTATCTGAAACATTTTCTTTGACAAAAAAAAAAAAGAAAGCTCTCACAAGATTCAGTTGGTTCTCAAGAAATGAGGAAATCATGTTTTCTACAACTACATGTACATAAAAATACAAATAATCCAGTAAGAATCTGAAAGATGATCAGCAATTTCATTCCAAAAGATTAGGAGGATGTTTTCATGCAAATGCAGCTTTTCCTTGATCACATTTCACCAAAACAGTCACAGCTGATCGTTTTCTTCTGTTTCGTTTCAGTTGGCAAAGAATGTAGGAAATGCCATCTTCAATGACATCATGGAGGCCGACCTGGAGGCGCAGGGTGTAGCAAAACCGGATCCAAAAAGTGACATGTACGTGCTGATCATAGACATTATAATATGTAGACGCCTCATTACGTGATGGAGCACATCCTGCAGCGCCGCCATCTTGGATAGGTCTGTCCTGCTCTAGGCTGGCACAGGAACTGACAGGAGTTAACACAGAGGGAGCGACTTTACTCGTATTTTCTGCACCTTACTGTTGCAATAACTACTGAAAGTACATCACATGGTGCAGATCACCATAATGGGCTGAGATTGGTCCTGAAGATGAGTTTTACTTGGTGAGAACAATGCAGAAACTCAACAGATGCACCATAATTTTGTTTATTAATTTGTTTATCGCTGTATTTCACAAATTAAGGCTCAATCATGTTGCCAAATTAAGTACCCTGGAGATAGAGAATGCAGCACATGCAAGAAACTGTGCAACCCTTATTTTTCAAGGGTCTTAGGGTCCAGACATATTTGCCAGCAGGCTGTAAGCCACTGGAATGACCTAGAAATTTCATCAAGAATCAAAGAAAACTTCCTGGCCTTTAAATAAACTGTGTGCATGCACAGGACACAGTAATATGAATAAAATTGCTGTGTTGAGAAGGCTCAGGCCTGTACATGTGAGAAGGAAATAAATTTAAATGACCGATCCAACTTGTTTCTTCATTCAAATTTAAAATGTATTAATTTATACATTTAATAATTTGTAATACCACGTCTCTTTGTTTAAGAGCATAAAACACAGTATTTCAGCATGAAAGCACATATTTATTTACATATTTAATAATATGCTGTACAACATGTCCGTTAAATGGCATAAAACAAAGTATGAAATTACATATTTATACATTAATATGCCATATGTCTGTTAAAGAACAAATATTTATGAAATATGTTGTTTAAACAACATATTTAAGCATGAAAACGTATTTTTATGTGTAGCAGCGTCCTGTATCATAACCACATCTCTGCCGTTTGTAACAAACCAAACTGTGTGAAAATTGGGTAAATATTCAGGGAGTTATGATTTATTTTAGTCGGGCAAACAGCTTCCTCGGTACAAATAAATGCATTGGGGGGTGCATGAGAGACCCATCCAAGATGGCGGCTGCGCTGATACATCAGCTCCAGTAGGCAGCCCTAGTCAATGGGGTGGTCTGCCTACATAATGTCTATGCTAATGATTACTGGTACTGTTTGCTGGAAAGCTGCAGCATCTCAACCCTGGAAGACGTAACATTCTCTCTGATGTCTGTTTTTTTTCCAGGCAAGTGAGGAAGGACTACATCACGGCCAAGTACACGGAGAAGCGCTTCGCCCAGCGTCTGTGTGCCGACGCAGAGTCCAGGCAGCAGGCTCTGTACGAGGCTGTCATGGACAGGGACATCCAGTCGCTTATCCAGGTCTACGCTGAGGGGGCGGACCTGATGGAGGCCGTCCCGCAGCCCAACGAACACGTACGGCCACACATGCACACGACATCTGCTTATAGGGCTTACGGTTCACAATGAACCACCACGTTCTGATTCACGGCACAGAGTCTGTGCTCACCTGTTGTCCTTTAGTGTCTCTGATTAACTGCAAATAAACTTCAGTCACATCTCTCAAAAAGCTTCCAAAGCATCAGAGGATCCGTCTGGACGAGGGTTGCACAATTCAACTAATTTTCTGTTTGGGGGTAAAATATAAAATTAAACGAATCTGCCATTTAACCTCCTAAAGACTCCTTTAGGAGTTCATTAGTTTTAAATACATTTGGAAAAAAGTTGTTTCACCAAAATTTTGAGTAATACAACCAGATTTCATGAAGATTAGGGCTGAACGATTTTGCCAAAAATCAAAATTACGATATATTTATGACTTTTCTCTGCATTAACCACAAGCAACAGAAATGTCCTGTAGATAAAGATGTCTGTAAACCAGGACTATTTAAAGAAAAATGTCTGTTTTTATTAATTAGAATATTATTATTAAAGAGAATAGCTTATAATTGAGTTGGATGTCAATCCTTGTTGAACATAAAGTGCAACCAACAAATAAGTCTATGTATTAAACAGTCTGACCGCAACTTAATGCTGTGGGGAGATTCCTGAAAGTTTCTGGTTAAAAGTATGATTATATAAACTCTAAAACGAATAATAAAACTAGATTATCTCACTGCTGCAGCTCTCTTCCCTTCCATGTGGAGCAAACCCACTTTAAACATTTTACCAACACCTAAAGACGCGTCTGATCCATTAAATGTAACATAAACAAACACTACAAACCTCTGTGATTTGGAAATTGCATTTTTTTTATTTTTGCAATTAATGTTCCAGCTCTAATGCAGATCAAGTTTGGTAGATCTTTGCTGCTATTCTGCAGTGGCGCATGGCGGGAGTATTTAGGCCACATCCTCAACATGCACAGAGCATTAATAGAACCAACAACACTAAACTAACTAAACTGGCCTCACATTTGAGGGTGCTGACTACATAAAATGATGTTAAACTAAATATCTCAGGGATATTGGCCTAAGGCAAAACTATCTCCAGTTTTCACCCAATCTTTAAACATCCACACAATTCCTCAGGAACGGATCTAATTTGGAATAAATTTCTCAGACCAAACTTTTCCTCCATTTGCAAACCTTGGGAGGAGAAAGGTACAAAAAAAATGCCTAAAGCTTCAGATAAGCCATGAAGACGTGATCAGGGGGAGAAACCACGGTGCAGCGCTTTGTCTCCAGGGACCAAATGCCAATGTGTACGTAGGAAATGTCCCTCTGGGGACGGAGAGCCGGGGACAGATCCAGACCTCGGTGGGAGAAAGAAGAACTGTTGTTCAGATTAAATTAATAAAACTCTGAGGTTCATTGTTCCACTGCACCACCTCCCATATTTCATTTATTTGGTTTGTTTAAACTTATTTGAATTTAGTAATACTTTTTTATATTTATTTTTTATTAGTACTTAATTTTATTTCATTTTAATTTCCTCCATTGAGAGACATTTTCAGAATTTAGTTTTCATTTAATCTTTGTTTCTGTCTGCAGGTAATTTCTGTTTTTCTGCAGGTTTCTGCCTCTTTTCTGTCTCTTTGGGCTATTTTCAAGTCTCCTGGCCACAACTTTGCATTGATTATTGTTCTGTGATCTTGTCTGCTGTGTAGTCAATGAAATGCTTTATGTTCTGGTTCTGTGTGGTTCTGGTGCTGTGTGTAACCGCGGGGTTTGTGTCTGTCAGGAACCCGGAGAGACGGTGCTCCATCTGGCCGTCAGAATGGTGGACAGAAACTCCCTCCACATCGTCGACTTCCTGGCTCAGAACAGGTAACGGCCGCACAGCTGACGGACCGGCTCAGCTGGTTCTGTCCCCCTGAGGTCGGCACGGCTCCGAGTCCTGACTCTCTGACTCTCTGACTCTCTGACTCTCTGACTCTTTGACTCTCTGACTCTCTGACTCTCTGACTCTTTGACTCTTTGACTCTTTGACTCTCTGACTCTCTGACTCTCTGACTGTGTTGCAGCGGTAACCTGGACAAGCAGACGGCCAGAGGAAGCACGGCGCTGCATTACTGCTGCCTGACGGACAACAGCGAGTGTCTCAAGCTGCTGCTGAGGGGGAAAGCCTCAGTGTCCATCAGTAAGATTCCAACGTTACTAAAGTAAAACCTGATGGAGATGTGGTGGAGTTAGTTCCTGGAGTCACTTTACAGACATGACTGACAAAAGTGTGTTTTGCAAACTTTGCAGAGTCAGGTTTTGTCCTGAGACCTTGTTAATTAGGAACCTCGTTAATAGGGGGCCTCATTAATTGGGTAGCTAGTTAATTAGGAACCTCTTTACTTAAGGACCTCATTAATTGGGTACCTAGTTAATTAGGAACCTTGTTAATTAGGGACCTTGTTAATTACGTACCTAGTTAATTGGGTACCTAGTTTCTTAGGGACCTTGTTAGTTATGGACCTCGTTAATTAGGAACCTCGTTAATTGGGTACCTAGTTTCTTAGGGACCTTGTTAGTTAGGGACCTCGTTAATTAGGAACCTCGTTAATTGGGTACCTAGTTAATTATGGATCTTGTTAGTTAGGGACCTCGTTAATTGGGTACCTAGTTAATTAGGGACCCTGTTAGTTAGGTACCTCGTTAATTGGGTACCTATTTAATTATGGATCTTGTTAGTTAGGGACCTCGTTAATTGGGTACCTAGTTTCTTAGGGACCTTGTTAGTTAGGGACCTCGTTAATTAGGAACCTCGTTAATTGGGTACCTAGTTAATTATGGATCTTAATAGTTAGGGACCTCGTTAATTGAGTACCTAGTTAATTAGGGACCCTGTTAGTTAGGAACCTCGTTAATTGGGTACCTAGTTAATTATGGATCTTAATAGTTAGGGACCTCGTTAATTGAGTACCTAGTTAATTAGGGACCCTGTTAGTTAGGGACCTCGTTAATTGGGTACCTAGTTAATTAGGGACCCTGTTAGTTAGGGACCTCGTTAATTGGGTACCTAGTTAATTAGGGACCTTGTTAGTTAGGTACCTAGTTCATTAGGGACCTCGTTAATTGGGTACCTAGTTTCTTAGGGACCTCGTTAGTTAGGGACCTCGTTAATTGGGTACCTTGTTCATTAGGGACCCTGTTAGTTAGGGACCTCGTTAATTGGGTACCTACTTAATTAGGGATCTTGTTAGTTAGGAACCTCATTAATTAGGAACCTCTTTAATTGGGTACCTGGTTAATTAGGGACGTTGTTAATTTAGGGACCTCATGAATTAGGGCCCTCAATAATTCGGGACCTTGTTAATTTAGGGAGCGAGGAACCAGTTAAACCTTGCAACTCCAAGGCAGCGAGGTCCATCAGTCTCATCAGTTGGAGGCTTTAAAATAGAGACCGCTGCACCTGATTAATTCTCTCCTAGTTAGCGACGATTAAGCCTCATATGCAGAAAACAGCTGAGAACGTTGCTGCTGAGAGAACAGTTTTCTGGAACATCGAGTACTTGGAACCGAGAGTTTTAGCTGCAGAGGAGAAAGCTATATTGTCCAGGCAGCCAAAGAACCGTGTCCTCCAGAGTAAGAATGGGACCACCAGTGCAGAGCTTGCTCAGTACAGTCAGTAGGTGGGAGCTCGGTGAGGAAACCATCAGTGACAGACTGAACCAGGATGGAGAGCTGAGGATTGGTCCAGAGTTATTTTCCTCCTCCTGATTGGTGAAGCCATCTGGAGAAAGAAATGTGAGAACTGCAATAAGTCCTGTGTGGTCCAACAGTGAAGCATCCGGATCCAGTCCGTGTTCAGAGTTCCTTCCTGTCCAGGAGAGCAGGCTTCCTCCCAGTTCTGCTCCAGAACAGTTCCACGAGCAAACGTCCTCCAGGAGGAACTTCTTTCAACATCCCAGGAACAGTTTGGTGATCGTGCTGGAGATCCGTAGAGGTCCCGGCATGATGCTGCCACCACCGCACAGTTCTCAGAAAACAGAGGGAAACAGACTCTGGTGAACTGGAATCTTCTCCAAGCTCAAACAAGATGACCGTGGGTCACCATCAGTCAGGAGTTGATAATCAGCACATCTGAGAAGTTAGAGGCGTTAGAAAAAAGGAGGATCAACGCAGGAAATGTTCTCTCTCCACATGAATCTGATATGTTGATAAAATCATTTTAAATGTGTTAAATGTTTCTGTTATTTTAATCTTTATCCTAATGAAACAGCTGGAAAACGGCTAAAACAACATTTGTGTCGCTGCACATAAAATAATTTTGTTTACTTCCACAAAAACCTAATTACAGTTCATATTTCTGTGATTTCGGTAAAAAAAAACTGCTTTGATATGTTTATTCTTGCTACAGCAACAAGAGCCCCTGCCGAGGTTATATTTCTACCATTTACAAAACTCCATCAACCATGTAGAATTAATTTATTCATTTTTTACTTTGTTCAGCATAAAATTTACTCATTTTAATTGTTTCTTTGATGTGCTAAAAAAAGAAATAAGCCATTTTACTGGTTTCCAAAGTTAAGGTTATATGAAAGATTCTTTTCTAATGACAAAATAAGTGTAAAAACCCATTTTTACATCAGTTAATAAAAACTTTTAGAGATCCTGAAGTAGTTTGACATGTCCAGACTTTCAGTGGAGCTTCTGTCTCATAATAAAGGGAGAAATTAGGCGGCTCTGCTGCTGTTTCTGCTCAGAATAACAGAAAACACTGTTTCTAAATGTCTGAATGTGTCTCCACAGTAAACGAAGCAGGAGAAACTCCTCTGGACATCGCTAAACGTCTGCACCACACTGAGTGTGCAGAGCTGGTGAGATTTTGCTCAATAGATTATTTCCCTGGTTTTATAATGATCCCTAACTAGGAGTCATAAAACCATGTTTTGGGTCTTAGAATAATCTGCAGGATTCAAAACTTTTATGCATTTGGTTACTTAAAGAACGAGAAGAGAGAAATTTGAAGAGAAATTATAAACTAGTTAGAAAATGGAAAATAACATGAAATGTAAATTTTTTATTCTTTGTTCTAAATGAAAATGCCACATCTCTGTAAATGCTGTTTTCTGTGTTTTAAACAAATATTTGGAAACCTATTAAACTTACTCCTGTTTTTTCAGACCAGTGTGACATTTGAGATCATCGGGAACAGTTAAAACGATCTAAATTTAATAAAAGTCACCCAGTATTCAGACATTTTTCAAATGTTAGGTTCATCCGGTAGCTCTCCTTTACTAATAATACATGGGGAGAAAGATGGGTTTACATTAACATAGCAGCTAATTGTCAGTTTTTCTTCTATCTTATTTCTTTGTTTGAATAAGAGAGGTTAAAGTTATCTATTGAAATGATCACATGTAACCATTTTATATAACACACTACAAAAGGGGAACTAAAAGTTAGTTAAACTTTCCTGAAATTAGTACATTTTTCCTTGATTTGAGCAGGTAAATAAGATTATCTACCAAAGGAATGAGTATTTTGACCCCTAAAATAAGATAATTAGTTGATGGAAATGAATTGTTCCTATTTTAAGTGCAAAAATCTTATTCAATTCGCAAACGGTCTTATTTAGGTGCTCAAATCTAGGATAAATACACTAATTTCTAGAAAAAAATTGACTTACTTTTAGTTCCCATATTGCCGTGTAATATCAATGCTTAGAAGACGTTGAAGTTGATTTGAAACAAATGACTTCCGATGTCTGAATCAGCAGGCCTGAATCTCACACAGCATCTTTATCCTGATTTTCTGTGCGTTGGTTTCTGGTTGGCGCTGCCTTATCTACGTCTGATTCTTGCGTTTTTCTCATTCCAGCTGACCGAGGCTCAGACAGGAAAGTTTAATGTCCACGTTCACGTGGAGTATGAGTGGTGTCTCCGAAACGAGGGGATGGACGAGAGCGAGGACGAGGTGGAGGACAAGGTCGGGCATTTCAGTGCAACCGCGGCGTTTCCTGTTCGAGATTCAGGATGTTGAGACCCCCTTGTGGTTTGTTTGTGCGTTGCAGCCCATTCCCAAAGCAACCACGCCCCGACGTGAGGAGCGTCCGGTTAGCTGCGTCGTTCCCAGCAGCGTCCTCGCGCAGCCCGGATATTTCGCGGTGGCTCGCGACGCCGCCTTCATGGCTCGGGACAAGCTGAGACCTACAAACCAAAGCAGCACGTTCAGCAACGAGACTTACCAGGGCCTCCTGCCGCCGCCGGGACCAACCCCCCCGCCTCCCCCCAGAGTTCCAACCCGAGGTCCGCTCTGGTTTGTTGGTCACTTACTGACTCGCGTCCTTCGTTGTGTCTAACTGGTGGTTCTGTCCGCCTGCTGGACCAGGTGCCGGTAAACACGCTCCGGTTGAATCCGTAGGAAGACAGCGTTCCTCCTCCGACCCCTCCAACCCTAAGAACCCTGAGATGAGTTCCCCTGTGTACGGTGAGCGTCTCTTTGGTTTTACTCACAGCGCAGCGTCTGTCCTTTAGGGAGGTGGAAATTTGACTCGTTTCATGTTCCTGTCCCAGTGCCCCCAGCCGTCCCGCCTCCTCCTCCTCCACCGCCTTCTTTTAGGAGATCCGGTAGGTTTGAGAGGAAGAATGTGTCGGCAAAGGACACCCCCCTACCTCCTCTACCTCCTCCACCAGCTGGACGTCCACCCGGCCCACCAGGAGGACCTCTACCATCACCGCCCCACTACAAACCTCCACCGCCCACCCCACCGCTCTCCAGCCAGCAGACTAGTAGACCGCCAGCACCGTTTGAACCTCCGTCGTCCAAGTACGCAGCCAGGTTTCCTGTTTGGTTCTGGTTTGAAGCTAATTCGACCTGAGCTGGCGTACAAGGCACTGATCAGTACCGGTCAGAAATAGTCACAAGTCTAAAGTTTTTAAGGCACAAAACAAATTCAGGCTTCAAGGAGAAAAATAATTGACTTTAAACACGAGGCAAAAGACTTGAGACTGAACTACAATGTTCACCTAAAGACTTTTATTTAGACTAGGGGTAAAAACATGGATTTTAAAGAACTGAGACTTTACTTGTACTCTCCCCTCTAAGACACAAGACTAGGAATAAAAGATTTGAGACCGGACTTTAACTTTCCTATTTAAGAACTTTTTAAAAATGTTCTGTTCCGTTTTGAGGTGTAACATAAATCTTAATACCACCACCAGTCTAGAACTAGTCAATATAAAGTGTTCCCACTAAGTACTAGTGTCTAGAGTCTAGAGATCGACCGATGCAGGGTTTTTTAAGGCCGATGCCGATTATCTTGATATCAGTCATTAGTTCAATTCAATTCAATTCAATTTTATTTATATAGCGCCAAATCATGAAACATGTCATCTCAAGGCACTTTACAAAGTCAAGTTCAATCATATTATACAGATTGGGTCAGATTATACAGATTGGTCAAAAATGTCCTATATAAGGAAACCAGTTGATTGCATCAAAGTCCCGACAAGCAGCAGTCACTCCTGGGGAACCGTAGAGCCACAGGGAGAGTCGTCTGCATTGTACATGGCTTTGCTGCAATCCCTCATACTGAGCAAGCATGAAGCGACAGTGGGAAGAAAAACCACCCATTAACGGGAAGGAAAAACCTCCGGCAGAACCGGGCTCAGTATGAACGGTCATCTGCCTCGACCGACTGGGGTTACAGAAGACAGAACAGAGACACAACAAGACAGACAAACAAGCACAGAAGCACCAATTGATCTAGTAATCTGTTCTACATTAGATGGTAGTAGCGGGTGAGCCGTCTTCTCTGGATGATGTCACAGTTAACAGAACGCCAGACCAGGTGTACCTACTATGAAGAAAAAGAGAGAGAGCAAAAAGTTAAAAGCTGAAATGACGACAGTCATTTCAATGTAATACAATGCAAAACTGGAGAACAGTAGACTGAAGAACAGTAGAAATCAGTAGAGTGAGAAAATTAGACCCTGATGTCCTCCAGCAGCCTAGGCCTAGGCTGCTGGAGGACAAGTTGCTGCCGATTGTTTGGGGCCGATACTTAAAGCCAATTTAGCTCTTTCTTCCTCCCGTTTACATGATAGAAATGACACAATGATGACAAATGTTACACAAGTATCGGTCGACCTCTTGAGGAGTTTGGTGCTGGTCAGCTCTTTTGATTTAGGATCAGAATTGGTCAGAAGTGGTGTTAACTGGTGAGAACCTGAGATAAACTGATCAGATTTAAATGGAAAGACCGGAACTGTTATAACTTTTTATGCTTTTTTTTCACTGGTTTCAGGTCAACGAGACAGCCTCCTCACAGACCTCCAGTTAGGACTGCATCTATGAACAAGCCGGGTAATTAAACACTCAGAAACATCGTTTTTCACTCATCATTAGCATCATTTAGACCAACAGCCTAGTATCCGTAAGGTCCAGCTTTGCCCCAGAGGAGTCCAGACCCACTGGAACCCAAAGATCAAAGCATCAGTAGCAGATCTTTTAAGTCTGGGAGGTCTTTGAGGTTGTCCAATAAAGGTTAGCCTTGTTTGTTTTCAGTTGAGGAGAACTAGGAGACCAGGTCAGACCTCTAGGTTGTTATTGTTGGGCAGGGCCCAAAGTTTCCAGAACATTGGCTTGTCTTTCTGTCAATCTGTCCATCCATAGACCCAGAACACCATCTCCTTAGACATCTCTTCTAGCTCTTCCTTATGAGTCATTTAACTCTTTAAGGCCAGCATTGAGAAATGTATGTCCGGTGTCAATTTGGACATCTCAGGTAAACAGGTACACCTGTTGAAGTGGCCGGTCAATGTACGTCCCGTCGCATTGGACAGTTCTGGTGGTGTTTAACTACCCTTTGTTAGGATATTAATGTTTGCTGTTAGTTGTTGCTGCTAGTCCCAGTTGGGTCAGGAACGGCATCTGGTGTAAAAACTATGTCAAGCAAATTGTACTGACCGGCTGTGACGTCGAAAGAACTTATGTTTGTTTTTTTTCCTAGGTTTTCAGAATCCTGAAAGTCTGGCTCCTCCTGCACCGAAACCCAGAACCGCCGCCTCTGTGAGTCCCCAGACCGCCGAGCTCTCCTGCAGCTGTGAAACCATTTGTTGTGTTGGAACATCTGTGTGAAGTCTGTCCTCCCGTGATGTTTGTGGTTCTTTAGAAGCTGAAGGTGAAGAGGGTGAAGGCCATCTATGACTGCCGTGCTGATAATCCAGACGAGCTGACGTTCAGGGAGGGCGAGGTGATCGTGGTGGAGGGCGAGGAGGACAACGATTGGTGGGTGAGTGTCCCGGACCTCCAGTAAAAGAAACACACCAGAATATTCCTAGAAAAAGCTCTGAGTCTTATTTCAGATCCTTTATTAGTTTGTCCACTCATTTTATGATCAAAATGAAGATCTTCTTCTCATGTTTCTACCTGAAGAAAATTACGTTTCTATGGATTTTTTAAAATGTATTGTTATTTTCCTTGTCTGGGTAAATGCATTTATGTATCAAAGTGACGTTACTTTGAGTTTAACATCAGTTTTTAGAAGCTTTCTTTTGAAGTTGGCTGTCGGTAGCTTGTGATGTTGTTTAATTTTAGTTTAATCACAAATGCAAGTAAATGTTTAAACATTTGACATTTCTCAGCATGCATCCGTCCATCCAGCATAGATTAAGACAAGTGTTGAGTTTTAACCCCTGTCGTACATTATAACGTTTAAAACTCTGGCATATTTGCACCACATGTCCTTAAATCAACTCCTTTAAAAAGTTAGATAATTATATAAGGTTTCAAATGCAAATACAAACCATTAAGTCATTAACTCATTAAGTCCCAGCAATGTAAAACTACAAAATTTGCAGTAAAACAGTGTTCAGTTTTACTCTGAGTTAATTACAGAGTTTTAGTTCCTTATGTTGACCATGATGGCTGTTATTCCAAGTGAAGGTTTGTAATAAACTACTTTACAATTTTTACTGAATGCTCCATAATGTACTGAATCAGTACTTCTAAAGAGGAACCCAAGGGTCACAACAGACCCCAGGAGCTTGACCATGCAAATTTTTTTTTTAAATTGTTGCAAATGTCTAATCAGTCTAAAACATTTTAGGTTTTTTTGGGTAACTCTACTCATCTTTAGATGCCAAGATATTGACCAGAGTTGACCGGTTCTAAATCAGAATCCAACATGGCACCAATACTTTACCTCTGACATTTGTTTGATGGCTGCCCATTGGTGTCTAAACTTATATCAGTGCTAACAATTAAAGGCCCTCTCATGAGGAAAAGCAAATTAACCAATTTGTTACATGTTCATGGTGAGACGTGACTTTTGACATCACGCTGCAATAAACTACCAGTTTGGACTCACCTTCTCATTCAATGGTTTGTCTTTATTTTTATTACTACCTCTGAAAACTCCTCCAGGCAGTTGGAAAACCATTTCAGGTGACTAGCCTCATGAAGTAATGAAAGGGGGGTGGAGCTAGAATATACTATATGTTTTGAGTTATTTCACAAATTTCTGTTCGATCCATAATTCTAAAAACTTTAAAGTCATAGTTTTGATGTCTTCACTGTAGTTCTGCAATGTAGAAAGTCATAAAAATAAGGAAAAGCCATTGAATTACAAAGGTTAGTCCAAACGTTTGATGGGTAATGTAGATTACAAATACTAAAACAGTTTGTGTTGAAACAGATGCAATTTCCTTTAAAGCTACATAAGAAACAGTGTCATCAGCATAGTACCGGAACGTGCATCTCAGCATGAATACGGTAGATAATTTGTTTATAAACTAAAACGAAATGTGCCAAGATCTGAGCCTTGATTCTTCTAAACCATGATTTATTTTCCACTTATAACACCATATTGTTCAAGGTTTGCAAAATAATCCAACCTCAGACTGCCGTCTACGTCTGAAAGGAACTAATCTATACTATCCATCTTAAAGCAGATATTTACTGTTTCTCTTGCTGATTTGGGCATCAGGTCTGATTCCTCGTAGGTTTTTCTTAATTCCTATTATCTTAGCTTGTTTTGTGTTTCCTGCACGATGTTTACTACGACTTTCTCTTCCTTCGTGTTTCAGATCGGACACATTGAAGGAGAACCAGACAGAAAAGGAGCGTTTCCCATCACCTTTGTTCACTTCATCACTGAGTGACCTGTTCAGTTCTGCAGAGTTAACATCCTCCACCAGCTGTCCGACCGGATATAACCAGGAAAAAAAGCTCAAACTGGATCGTCAGGCTTATGTCCAGTATTATCTGAAAAGTCGAAAGCTTTAATATAATTTGCTGAAAGCTGCAGGGCAACTGTTTGCATCTCTAAATTATGTTTTTGCCTTGTTTAAACTTTGAGAAGTTTATTTTAAATCGACTTGAGTCCTGGAAATATTTTCGAAGATGTTTAAAATGAAAGTCGTGGAGCTTTAGCATAGAGCTAGACGACAGGAATGCTGTGTCTACGTTTGTAAATAAAGATTTAGGTGCGTTATATGTCTGCTGAGCAACATGCAGGAGCTGTAACTGCAGGTAAATTAAGAGGATCAAGGGTGTAGAAAATATAACTGTTAATTCTCATTAGAGCTAAATGCAAACAAAAAGATGGGTTCCCCTAGTTTGGGAAAATTTTATCAGCTCCAGAAAAAAATCTGGGGTTATTAATGAGATATAAAAACTTAACCGCAGCAATTAAAGTGCCAAAACATTGTAAATACACTGGTTAACGCAAAATGGAACTGGGATTCATGTTTCATGTGGAGGATCCGAATACCGGCCGGCACCTTTGAGCTGAACTGGAAAGCTTTGGGGAAGCGATCGTACGGACCGATGAAAGGGACTCTTTCTTCTTCTACTGGCGGGATCGAAGCTGATCCTGTGTGTCAATGTTTCAGGTCAAAAAAGTGGAAAACGTTTAACATATTTTCAACATTTCTCCACATAGAAACTGTGGGTGAGAGCGGCCATTTTGGGTCAGGAAGGGGAAAATACGAAACGGCTGTTAGATTTAGTTGTTTTCGCTCTTCAATAAAGACACTTTGATGTAACTGTTGTTGATCTCCTTCATAATGTGACATATTTAATCTGCCCACAGAGCTGTTGACTGAAAACCTGACCAACATCTCTCGTTCTCAGAGAATCAGACTCAGATGAACACATTTTGTTGGGAAAAAGAAGTGAATCTGTTTGTTCAGTTTGGTGAATCAAACTCAAAAGAACAAATTCTGTCAATGAAAGCAATCAAAACCTCTTACCTCAGCATTTCTAAAGCCAAAACTAAACAAGCAGACTTAGACTTGGACAGACTTTGTCATTCAAGGCTCTGAGTAAAGACAGAAAAAACATTATAAATATAAGTGTGCAATATAAGAATTACAACAATAAAATAAAAGAAACAAACTAGTAAAAATATTTACGTTTTTCAGGAATGTAGCAACATTTTTATATGTACAGAAAAGTTGTGTGGTAGACAATATAAATATTGCAAGTATATAATCCAAGATGGCAGCACGCCAGGACGCTCTGGTAAAAAAAAAAATGTTTTAATCTGAAGACTTTTCCTGGTTAAATAAAGGTTAAACAAAAAATAATAATATTGCAGCAGGATGAATTGCAACAATGAATGGCCCATATGATTGTGCAGATAATGTATGTTTGACAGTAGTCATACTATAAGGTCTGTAACCTTAAAAATCTAGAGAACCATTTTGGACCTTAGTCCAGCTAAATGAAACTCATTTAGAGCCACAAATGTTCCATGACAGAAAAATAGATTTTTGATAAAATATGTACTGAAAGAAACTTCATATTTATATAAATGATGTTGGATGTTAAAAAGAAAACCCTAAAACTATATTTCATTAGTTGTGGGAAATTATGTGAAAATAGTCATTTTGCTGTGTAAATTCAATGCAACTATGGTGCATTCCATTTGCCTCGGAAAACAAAAGCAGGAGCTGGGAATGGGGTAAACCCAAGTAAAAAGCGTTCCAGTTACAATTAGTCGACGAAGTCCGGATTCCAAAATAAAAATAAAAAGTTAGGATTTCAATATGGCGATGGCCAGAAAAGCTGTTGTTTTGTTCGTAGTGCCGTTTATAAATGCTCTTTAAAGCTGTACTTTCCACATGCAAACACCACTTTTAATTTGTTTGGTTCAGAGTGTGTCTTGTAAAATAAACATGTTTTATCACAGCTTACTGTTGTTGACGCGAGGAGCTGCCATACTGAATCCAACAATCGGCCTTAATTGATGTTTTCCAAACGGAAACCGGGATTTCCGAGTTCCAACTTCAAATGGAATGCAACATTACTCCTCGGAAAGAATAAATACTAAAATTGGCATTTATTATAGCTATATTAAAATACTATATATTTATCATTTTTAGCCAAAGTTATTATTATGGAAGGTCCAAAGGGCCTATTGAAATTTTGGAGCCCTAAGTTGTAGCAGACTCATAACTCCAGGGGAGCTGTTGCGGTTGGGCTTCATGTGCGGAACTGGAGAAGTTGGAAGTTGTACCGGACGGACGGATTTGAGGACGGACCGGTAGTGGCGGTGTGATGAAGTTGTGGTGAAAGCAGCGAACTGCTTAACGGGAGTGATGAATATTTTTGTTTGTTGAACGTTTTGTTGAGTTAATCGCCGTAAACATGGCGGCTAAACGTAAAGCGGACGTGACGGTTCCTGCGGAGGAGAGCGACCAGCTGCTGATCCGCCCGCTGTGAGTTTAAATCGGACACTTTTCAGCCGCGACGTCGCTGCGAGTCCGCTACTCTCACACCAAACTCCGTTCACAATACATCGTTTTTAGCGTTTTACCGACTGAATCTTCCCAAAAAGATAACATTTTGGTTGATATTTAATAAAGATTATACGATTTTTAATTCGGCATTAAAACAGTTTCTGTTTAGTAGGGTTTTTTTATGTATGTATGTATTTTTATCTTACTCTACTATATGGACCAACTTTGCGTCTGGAATAAAGATGATTGATTGATTGATCACACGTTAGTTTTACACTAAATTTAAGGTCTTTAAAATCGTTTTATTGGAGCTAGTTGAATTTTAAAGCTGTTAAAGTCAGAATCCTTTCCTTTATAAGTGGAATACATGTGGATGTGTGGAGGTAGTCATGGTTTGATGGTGCGTTTGTGTGCAGAGGAGCCGGTCAGGAGGTTGGACGGTCCTGCATCATCCTGGAGTTCAAAGGCAGAAAGATCATGGTAACCCTGTTCATATTGTTATTTTGTGGATAAACCAAAAAAACGTCGGCGTGTAAAACATCAGTTTCCCTTCAGCTGGACTGTGGGATCCATCCCGGTCTGGAGGGGATGGACGCTCTGCCCTACATCGACCTGATCGATCCGGCTGAGATCGACCTGCTGCTCATCAGCCAGTGAGTTCAGGGAACCGGCCTCATTACCATAACCAGAAACCCCCACGTCCAGCAGTGGATGGAGTCGTGTTGATCTCTATCTCACCGCTCCGTCCTCTTTCAGCTTCCACTTGGACCACTGTGGAGCACTTCCCTGGTTCCTGCAGAAGACCAGCTTTAAGGGACGCACCTTCATGACGCACGCCACCAAGGCCATCTACCGCTGGCTGCTGTCGGACTACGTCAAAGTCAGGTGGGTTCAGGGCCCGCTTTGGCTACGCAGACGCTGAGCAGGACGTTAGAGGCCGCTGTCAAAGTCAGATTCTCTGTTTGTGTGGAAAACCTTCACCAATAAGATGATTTTGGTTCTGATTTGCTTATTCCAAACTCATTAAACTCACTTTCTTCTCATTTTACAATCCAGTGTGGCATAAAATAGGTAAAAAAAAAATTCCTGCTGGTTCGTTGGTAGAGTTTGTAGTTTAAGATACTGAAGATTATTATCCCCACTGATTCATCAAAGCATTAGAAAAAAAAAACTGAAATCCTCCCGGCTCGCCTGCAGAGCCGCTGATCCGCTGATCCGACTTTGATCGACGGGTCTGGTTTGTGCGCTCACACCGCCTCTCGCCGTGTCTCTCAGTAACATCTCGGCGGACGACATGCTGTACACCGAGACCGACCTGGAGGACAGCATGGAGAAGATCGAGACCATCAACTTCCACGAGGTGAAGGAGGTGGCGGGCATCAAGTTCTGGTGCTACCACGCCGGCCACGTCCTGGGCGCCGCCATGTTCATGATCGAGATCGCCGGCGTCAAGGTCTGTGGCTTAAAAACCGTTCTGGTGCTGCTCTGACTGCTGTGCATTAAACAACGTGGAGCGATATTTAAACTAAAGGGGAAACGCCAACATTAGGCTTAATGAATTAATATAATATTTAAGTTGAAGGGAAATTAGGCTTAACGAATGAATATAATTAAATTGAAGGGAAATTAGGCTTAACGAGTGAGTATAATATTTAAATTGAAGGGAAATTAGGCTTAACGAGTGAGTATAATATTTAAATTGAAGGGAAATTAGGCTTAACGAATGAATATAATATTTAAATTGAAGGGAAATTAGGCTTAATGAGTGAATATAATATTTAAATTGAAGGGAAATTAGGCTTATCGAATTAATATAATATTTAAATTGAAGGGAAATTAGGCTTAACAAGTGAATATATTTAAATTGAAAGGAAGTTAGGCTTAACGAGTGAATATATTTAAATTGAAGGGAAATTAGGCTTAACGAGTGAATATATTTAAATTGAAGGGAAATTAGGCTTAACGAGTGAGTATAATATTTAAATTGAAGGGAAATTAGGCTTAACGAATGAATATAATATTTAAATTGAAGGGAAATTAGGCTTATTGAATTAATATAATATTTAAATTGAAGGGAACTTAGGCTTATCGAATTAATATAATTAAATTGAAGGGAAATTAGGCTTAACGAGTGAATATATTTAAATTGAAGGGAAATTAGGCTTAACGAGTAAATATAATATTTCAATTGAAGGGAAAGTAGGCTTAACAGGTGAATATATTTAAATTGAAGGGAAATTAGGCTTAACGGGTGAATATATTTAAATAGAAGGGAAATTAGGCTTAACGAGTGAATATAATATTTAAATTGAAGGTAAATTAGGCCTAACGAGTGAATATATTTA
Source organism: Fundulus heteroclitus (assembly GCF_011125445.2). Taxonomy (NCBI): domain Eukaryota; kingdom Metazoa; phylum Chordata; class Actinopteri; order Cyprinodontiformes; family Fundulidae; genus Fundulus; species Fundulus heteroclitus. The sequence continues at coordinate 2,783,668 of NW_023396770.1, forward strand.
AATTGAAGGGAAATTAGGCTTAACGAGTGAATATATTTAAATTGAAGAGAAATTAGGCTTAACGAGTGAATATATTTAAATTGAAGAGAAATTAGGCTTAACGAGTGAATATATTTAAATTGAAAGGAAATTAGGTTAAACGAGTGAATATAATATTTAAATTGAAGGGAAATTAGTCTTAACGAATGAATATAATTAAATTGAAGGGAAATTAGGCTTATCGAATTAATATAATATTTAAATTGAAGGGAAATGAGGCTTATCAAATTAATATAATATTTAAATTGAAGGGAAATTAGGCTTATCGAATTAATATAATATTTAAATTGAAGGGAAATTAGGCTTAACGAATGAATATAATATTTAAATTGAAGGGAAATTAGGCTTATTGAATTAATATAATATTTAAATTGAAGGGAACTTAGGCTTATCGAATTAATATAATTAAATTGAAGGGAAATTAGGCTTAACGAGTGAATATATTTAAATTGAAGGGAAATTAGGCTTAACGAGTAAATATAATATTTCAATTGAAGGGAAAGTAGGCTTAACAGGTGAATATATTTAAATTGAAGGGAAATTAGGCTTAACGGGTGAATATATTTAAATTGAAGGGAAATTAGGCTTAACGAGTGAATATAATATTTAAATTGAAGGTAAATTAGGCCTAACGAGTGAATATATTTAAATTGAAGGGAAATTAGGCTTAACGAGTGAATATATTTAAATTGAAGAGAAATTAGGCTTAACGAGTGAATATATTTAAATTGAAGAGAAATTAGGCTTAACGAGTGAATATATTTAAATTGAAGGGAAATTAGGTTAAACGAGTGAATATATTTAAATTGATGGGAAATTAGGTTAAACGAGTGAATATAATATTTAAATTGAAGGGAAATTAGTCTTAACGAATGAATATAATTAAATTGAAGGGAAATTAGGCTTATCGAATTAATATAATATTTAAATTGAAGGGAAATGAGGCTTATCAAATTAATATAATATTTAAATTGAAGGGAAATTAGGCTTATCGAATTAATATAATATTTAAATTGAAGGGAAATTAGGCTTAACAAATGAATATAATATTTGAATTGAAGGTAAATTAACGAATGGATATAAATGAAGTGAAATGCACGGCGTTGCTGGAGAGCTTTGATGCTCCTCCTGTGAGCTTCTGTGTTTTAGGTCTGAGTTTTTCTGTCCGCCTGTGCAGCTGCTGTACACCGGAGACTTCTCCCGGCAGGAGGACAGACACCTGATGGCCGCAGAGATCCCCAGCGTGAAGCCGGACATCCTCATCACGGTGAGCGACCCGACCGGGGTGGGGGGGGGGGTGTACTTGTGTCGCGTTTTAAGAAACACGATTTTTTAATAATAATGAGAATAAGTGGGATAGAAAGCAGCTATGATAGAGTTCAGATCCCTATGATAGAGTTTAGGGTGCAACTAATTTGGCTTTTAATTAGCAAAAATCAAGCATTGCTTTTATAAATACAGATTCTGGCAAAGTATGATAACATCACATCATAAATGAAAGTGTTCTTATAGCTTAAAATCATAAATCATAAATGGTGTCCAGTGTTTCCCGCAGGAATTTGCTTATGCGAGGCGGACCGACTCGCGGAGCGAGGGGGGGGGGGGGGGGTGGTGGTGGAAGGCACGTTCACTGTCTGTAGTGCAGCAGCAAGACGGGCCTAGTCTCTTTACTGGTGTTTATAGTCGCTCATTATAGAGCCCAAAACAACACGACTCAGAATTTACAAGCAACTTTTTAAAAAAAACACAAGTGGACTTGGCAACAGAGCCAAAAACCATTTCTCCACGACGACCGTAGCTGTTAGCTATTAGCAGTAGCTAACACATGGACATGTTAACAGTTAAATAGAACCGTTTCAGGGTGAGAAAATGGGCGTGGCTTAGTCCAAATGATGCAGAACTTCCCGGTGAAAATGCATCGACCCTCATAGTTAGTGCCACCTATAGGTGGGCCTGGGAGAATTGAAGGTAATTTGTTTGTGGCAGTTCTGTAATAACACTTTTAAACATTAGAGGTCCAACCTCAGCGGACGGGGAACGCTGCTGTTTGGTTAGAATTAGATTCAGAAGCTGAGGCTTCGTGTAGCGACGTTTCTGCATAAATCTAGAAGTAGTGATTGAAAACTATAATAACCCGCATCAGAAATGTTACCTAAAGCCGTAGCAGCAATGAATAAATCATGGATTTACGATGGTACGTTTAGAAAACTTAGTTTTTATAGTGTTTGTATGAGACTGGAGTTATGGGCCTGACAGTTGGGGTCCCTGCGCCTCCTGATGACGTCACATTATGGCAACACCACTCAAACAAACTACACTGAGCCCGCGGTCTGCATTTGTAATGAATCAATTTAATTTAATTAATTTAGCGGTTTCTTCTTTCTCAAAAGCTTCAGGCTTAAAGATGAACATAGAAAATGTGAAATCTTAGCAATTCAAAATAATCAACCCACTTTAATTGATAAAAATGAGGTAAAATATTTAGGTATAATAAATAACAAGGACCACACTGGAAATTATAGAACAAATATTCAAGCCATTTTACAAAAAAAATCAACAAATATTGACAGTTGGCTCAATTTTTGGAAGAATATTTTTTAACAAAAACAGAAGGGATAGCCAGATTAATTTATCCAGCATATATCTTAAATATACCAAATACTACAATAAAAAATTAATCAAATTCATCACAATTTCATCTGGAATAATAAAAAACATGTGATCAGAAAGAACGACATATCAGTAGAAAAAGGAGGAATAAACGTTATTGATTTTAAAGTGATGAATGCCGTGATTAAATTAAAATGGCTGCAGACTTTTATTAAAAATGAAAAAAGAGTTTATGGTTTATTTTCCCTTCACAACTTAAAAAAAAAAAAAAAAATTGGAGGAAGGAAATTGTAACTTTGATCCGGCAAAATTACCGATTTAAATTGTCAGACTACCACAGAAGCATTCCAAAAAGATGTTAAAAGTTTTCATGCCTCGATTAAGTTACTGGAAAATAACCGTAAATTAACTAAATAAAATTGATTTGTAACAAATGGAGACCGCGGGCGTAATGTAGTTTGTGTGAGTGGAGTTGCCGTATGATGACGTCATCGGGAAGCGCCCGAGCCGATCTGGTACCTATCACTGAGCTATATAATACACTGGAGTGCTGATTTTGCCTAAAAACTGAAGTCACTGGCCGCCATCTTGCTCCTCCCTACTCTCACAGAATCCCATAGGATTTGGTTGCAACAACAAGCAGTTTTCTGACTGTGTGAAAATATTTCACAGGTAATTCTACAGTCAGTGGATGTACTAACACTATCAACTACTAGGAAATTAGGTGCTGAAATATTTTACATGTTATTCATATTAAATATATATATATGTGTATATATAAGTATGTGTATATGTATATATGTGTGTATATGTATACACATATGTAAATATGTTTTTGTACATTGTTATTTATATATTTATAAATGTTAAACATATATATTTAAATGAATAAAATGCAAAATATTTCAGCACATGACTTTCTCAGTACTTGATAGTTTTAGAACATAACATAAAAGTATATGCATTTGACATTTTAAAAGTTTTAAGCCCCCCCCTGAAGATGAGAAAATCCTCGTTACTCGATGCTGTAGCGCACATATTCCCTAGTTACTGGGGGGAAATAGGGAGTACCAATATGGCGGCTGGTGGCTTCAAAGCGACTCGTTCAAACAGACGGTGACTAGCACTCCAGTGTATAATATAGCTCAGTGGTACCTACAGCGGTCAAGCGGAGAAGCAGGACGTGTTGACGTGTTTGTGTCCGGCAGGAGTCGACGTACGGCACCCACATCCACGAGAAGCGCGAGGAGAGGGAGGCTCGCTTCTGCAACACGGTGCACGACATCGTGAACAGGGAGGGCCGCTGCCTGATCCCCGTGTTCGCCTTGGGACGAGCTCAGGAGCTGCTGCTCATCCTGGGTCAGTGATGGTGCTTAAAAGTTTCAGGAAAGTTTGAGCGCTTTAAGTAGAGAAAACACTAAATCTGATCAATTTACAGACGAGTACTGGCAGAACCACCCGGAGCTCCACGACATTCCCATCTACTACGCCTCGTCTCTGGCCAGGAAGTGCATGGCCGTCTACCAGACCTACATCCACGCCATGAACGACAAGATCCGCAAGGCCATCAACGTCAACAACCCCTTCGTCTTCAAGCACATCAGCAACCTGAAGGTCAGTGAGCGCGCTCAGTCGGGCGTCCCGCTGCAGCTCAGGGCGAACGCCACCTTCTGATGGGGGGGGTCTGTCTGTGCGTCTCCAGAGCATGGACCACTTTGACGACATCGGCCCCAGCGTGGTGATGGCGTCTCCTGGTATGATGCAGAGCGGCTTGTCCAGAGAACTGTTTGAGAGCTGGTGCACCGACCGAAGGAACGGAGTCATCATCGCCGGATACTGTGTGGAGGGAACGCTGGCTAAGGTGAGGCAGACAGGAACCTCATCGCCGATCGGGCGTTTAGATCCAGCCTTTAGCTCACATCAGGCAGCAGGGAGGCTGAAAAATAACTGAATACATGATTATTTAACTGGGATGAATGTACCACCAGCACTTTGAGTCGTCCTGCAGCTGAAAAGGGTTTTATAAAAAAATATGTAAACAAACCTGCCTGGACCAGAGGTGCAAGAGCTCCCCCTGGTGGTAGATAATATACTTCAGCTTTTAAATCGATCCAAAAATAAATATGTAAGTTTCTATAAAGGATTTTTCTCAGATGTAGAATAGTAGATTTAGTTTTTACAAACTATTATTATTATTATTATTGTAATAAAGTTTCATAGTTTTGCTGTAATGAAAACATTTTATGATGCAGCGCATCGATTAAAAACCTTGAGGACTGCTGAGTTTACCAAAAAGTTGAAATTTTTTTTTTTATCTCATTTTTTTTAAATCTCATATTTAGATTTACATATTAGATATACATTACAAACAAAAGTTATTTTAATTAACCTCTTTATGCTGAGTCATTGTTTTATCCTGAAAGACCTGCAACTGTTGCCGTTTCTGCAGCTTGTCCCCTGGGGGCTTATGGAGTGAATTTAGTTCCATTATTGTTGCAAGCAAAGAATGTGTTTTCAAAATTGAAATAAAACAAAAAAAAACACATTTTGTAAACGTAAATTTAAAAAAATTTAATCCAAAAATTAAACCTTGAAAAACTTCTAAATCAAAAACTTTTTGAGAATTACTTTGGTGTTTTCTAAAAAAATCTTTCTTTTTTTTCAGATTTATTTTTTTCTAAAAAAAGTTTGCAGATTTTATATTTTCAAGTGTATTTTTTTATATCTCTTTTTCAGATTGTTTTACGGATCACGTTCTCTTCACTTCTTGCTCTTGACCAATAAAAATGTTGCTAACGTCCGTGCCGACCAATAGAAATGCTCCTCGCTCCAGAGGAAAGAAATGAAGAGAATGTGATCTTAAATGGCGATTTGAAAAGAATGCAATTTGTAAAACAAAATCTGAAAAAGAGAAATTTGAAAATATAAAACCTGCACACTTTTTTGAAAAAAAGAAAAAAAAGAAAATCAGATTTTTTTTTAAAATAAAAACTTAGAAAACACCAACGTAAGTCTCAAAAAATTAAATGAAAAATAAAAAAATAAAATTTTATTATTTTTTTTTTTCCCATTTAGAAAATGTGTTCTTTAGTTACAACAATAATGGAATGAAATTCACTCCATAGGGCTGAATACACGCCACACTTTTCAGATTTATATCTGTGAAAAACTAAAGAAGAATAAACGTATTCACCATTTTCCACTTTGTGTTGATGTTTGACACAGAATTTTGATAAATTACTCCGCATATAAATAAATAAATATAAATAAAACCATGTAAACATGTTCAAAACAAGTAACAGAAATTCAGTGTAAAAAAAAATATTTCCAAAATGAAATTTTCTGCTGGTATTAAATGTTATTTCAGAACAGATTTCCTTTGTGACATTGTCCTGCTTTTTTTTTTTTTTTTTTTTTATAAACGATTTGCAGCACATCATGACTGAACCGGAGGAGATCGCCACCATGTCGGGCCAGAAGCTTCCTCTGAAGATGTCGGTGGACTACATCTCCTTCTCGGCTCACACCGACTACCAGCAGACCAGCGAGTTCATCAGAGCTCTCAAACCGCCTCACGTGGTAATCAGGACCGCACCGCGGGCTCAGAGGCCCCCCCCCCCCCCCCCCCCCCCAACGCTCCTGAAGCGCCGGTCAGATCGTGATCCGCTCTTCTTCTGCTCCTCTACCTGCAGATCCTCGTCCACGGCGAGCAGAACGAGATGGCCCGGCTCAAAGCCGCTCTGATCCGCGAGTACGAGGACAACGACGAGGTCCACATCGAGGTCCACAACCCGAGGAACACCGAGGCCGTCACGCTCACCTTCAGAGGGGAGAAGCTGGCTAAGGTGCGTCTGAGCGAGCGCGCGACGGCGCCGGAGCCTTAAACCCGACGGCGTTTTAACTCCCAGCATGCTCTGCTGCAGGTGATGGGCGCGCTCGCAGACAAGAAGTGCGCTCAGGGTCAGAGGGTCGCCGGCATCCTGGTGAAGAGGAACTTCAACTATCACATCATGACGCCGTCAGACCTCTCCAGTGAGTGACGGTTTCTGGTTTGTTCTGGTTCTGTCGGTCCAATCAGAGGCCTGGACCCTGATTTCACCCTTAAAGGTGCATAGCCACGTTATTTAACATTATTTATACGTCAGCAGCTCACTCTGGTTGCGTACAAAGTTTTTATGAAAGATCATCACGTCCTGCTGGCGTATTAGTTGTTATTTTGGTGTTTTACGCTTTGTTTTTGCTCAGTTTTGTAATAAATAAAGCCATTTATGTTTATTTATAATAACAACTGAAGTAAAAACTGCACACATGCAGCAGGGGTTAAAACAAGGAAGCAGCTAACGGCTATTAGCATCTTCCTGCAAAGTAATAGATCAATGCAGAAAGGTCCAAGATCCAGTGTAAAAAAAAAAAAATAGTAAAAATTATAAGATTCTAAGAGGAAAAAAGCCTGGAATGTCTCTGTGAATCCAGTCTGAACGTTGGTGTGTTCACTGAAGCGGACGCTAAACCTGCCAAGGCTCAGATGTGATGCAGAGTTGACTGACTGATTAAATGTTATGATATGAGGTTCTTAAAGTTGCTGTAGATCGGTTTATTTAATTAATAATGTTGGTCTTCATCCATGGAGCTGCTGTTTTACTGTGAGGCGTTGCAGAGGGTCAGGCTCAGTCTGGCATCATTTACTAGTGACTTATTACCGTATTTTTCGGACCATGAGCCGCACCATGAATTAATGTGTTTATGTGCATCTTTGTCCACACATAAAGTGCACTAAATATTCTTACCAAGTGTGTAATATCTCTCCTCCATGTCCACAGCTCTCTATCCGTAGCTGGACTACACTGCCCTGTTTCTAACATAAGGCCAAAATAAACTTTAATATTTAATTAACTTACTAGGTTTATTGTTGCTAGTGCGTACTCCAGGCTGCCTTACATGAATGCACTTCTAGTTTAGACATTACAGTCAGGCAGTCTGGTAGACAGCTCAGGGGTCCTACCCTAAGCACAGATTAACAGATTTCTAAGCACATTGTACCAAATTAAACCAGTCTGTAAGCTCAACAATAATCATAAGGCGCACCATCGATTTTCGAGAGGATTTAAGGATTTTAAGGGCGCCTTATAGTCCAAAAAATACGGTAATCACCATCTGGCTTTCTGGTAGTTCTGCCTTACCGCCTGTAGATGGCGCCACGTTCTGTTTAGGCTCAAAAACGACCATCAATACACTGTCAGGATGGACGCTTGGTTTATATAACCCTATTTTATCATGTTCAGCTGGATTTTGGTCTTTTTGCATATAACGTGGCTATATACCTTTTTTTGGGTTAAATCTTTGAAAAGTTTAAGTTTTCTGTTTTTTAAGACAGTTTTCTTCTGATCAGAAGAAATACTCCCAAGTTACTGATGCTTTGATCAGAACCCAAAGGCAAACCTACTGGCTGTTTAAGATGTGAGAAAAGGTTCTGTTCTGTCGGTCCGATTCCTGACAGTGCTGATTTTTCCTGCGGTTCTGTGTCCCTGAATGCATCCCTCAGCGGTGTGTTCAGGTTGCTCGGTTCTCACAGCTCCTCCCCCCCCCCCCCTCTCTGTCCAGACTACACAGACCTGTCGGTGGGCACCGTGACCCAGACCCAGGCCATCCCGTTCACCGGACCCATCTCCCTGCTGGTGAGCCAGCTGAGGAACCTGGCAGGTAAATTTAGCTCCAGACCCGACCAGCCGATCACAGACGCTGTAGGTACCAGATCGACTCAGGGGTTCTGCGCCTTCTGATGACGTCACTATACATGATTGGTTTAACGTTTGCACAATTACGCAAAATATTGTAATTGGTCTGGACAGCTTACTAAAGTAATTATAGCGGGGTGTAGGTTTTAATCGAGAGCGAGATTGCGGTTTGTAAATGGACAATTTTACGAAGAAATTCTCCATTGTCCCTGCGCCTCCTGATGACGTCACCTTATGGCAACGCCACTCAAACAAACTACATTGAGCCCGCGGTCTGCATTTGTAACAAATCAATTTTATTTAGTTAATTTAGCGTTTTCTTTTTGCTTAAAAGCTTCAGGCTTAAAGATGAACATAGAAAATGTGAAATCTTAGCAATTCAAAATAATCAACCCACTTTAATTGATAAAAATGAGGTAAAATATTTAGGCATAACGATTAACATAAGGACCACACTGAAATTTTCAAGCCATTTTACAAAAGAATCAACAAATATTTGACAGTTGGCTAAATTTTTGGAAGAATATTGTCACAATTTCATTTGGAATAATAAAAAGCATGTGATCAGAAAAATGACATAGTAATATCAGTAGAAAAAGGAGGAATAAACGTTATTGATTTTAAAGTGATGAATGCCGTAATAAAATTAAAATGGCTGCAGACTTTTATTAAAAATGAAAAGAGACTTTTAAAGACACAACTTTTTTTTTTTTTAATTGCAGGAAGTAAATTTCTCTTAAGATGTAACTTTGATCCTGCAAAATTACCGATTTAAATTGTCAGACTACCACGGAAGCATTTCAAAATGATGTTAAAAGTTTTCATGCCTTCATTAAGTTACTGGAAAATAACCGTAAATTAACAAAATAAAATTGATTTGTAACAAATGGAGACTGCGGGCGTAATGTAGTTTGTTTGAGTGGAGTTGCCGTATGATGATGTCATTGGGAAGCGCCCGAGCCGATCTGGTACCTACACCGGCGCCGATTTCTCTGCATCTTGTCCGATTATTCTAAGACTGGAAACTAAGTGTTGCTGTCAGAAAGTCTATCATAGTTCTAATGGGTTAAAAATACAATCAATTATTAATTTGGGGGGATTTTGCATGTATGGATGAAGGTAGAAAAGGAGATGTGGAACATTTTGACTGTTTCCTCCCTCCGTTCATGCACTGTTAGGAGCTGCAGTTCTCCGCTACTGTTCTGTTTAGATCTCAGAGCTGCTGTAGCTGATCCTCAGCATTTTTTTACTGAATTATGATGGAATAAAACATCCAGACTGGTCAGAACAGAAAGAACCTGAGGAAAAACAACAATGGATGTCGACGTTTAGCTGTTTCTGGTGATACGAAGCTGAAGCTTCCCTGCAGCCTCTCCAGTGTCTGTGGTTCTCTGTGCAGGTGACGTGCAGCAGGTGGAGAAGGCGGAGAAGATCACGGTGAAAGTCTTTGAAAGCATCACTCTGGTTCACGAAGCCGGCATGGTGCAGCTGGAGGTCAGAGTTCACAGAGCCGCCGCCCACTTCCTGTTCACCAGTCTCAGTCGCAACTTTACTTTAAATCTTCATTCAAGTTTGACCCATTTAGAAAATACATCATAATTTATACGCTTAACAAAAAATTAAAATAAATATGCTATAGATTAATATTCTCACTGTCAAAATATTTGAAAGGATTAAAAGTACGGACGGCTAAAAGTGCCAAAAATGCCAAGAAAATATAGCAAGCTTTTCGTTATTTCTCTTGGTTCACTTTCTGAGAAAGTAAAGAAATATTTCAAAAAATAAACTAAATATTTTGTTCAATGTCAGTATTTTTCTATATTCTTGTTTTATTTTTAAACATATCGTATAATTTTTATTTTTTTACATTACATTACATTATTTTTATACATTATTCTTTTCTTATTTATTGCTAATAGCCTGAAAAAATACTAAAATAAATACCTTTGTTTTAACCTGGGACAACATCAATTAGTGATGTTTTGGGTCAATTAATATTTTATTTTACAACAGACTTCTGTTTCTAAAAAGATAAAGATTTAATTTAAGAATGTAGAGAATTAGAGACACGGGTATCGAGGGGAAAATGTAAAATGTGTTTCTTTTTGGTAAGTGACGATGTGTGCTGAAAATCAAAATATGTGGAATGTCAGAAGATCGAAAAAAAAAAAAAATCAGTTAATTAAAATTTTTTTTACAACAGACCTCTTTCTAAAAAGATTAAAATTTTATTTAAGAATGTAAAGAATTAAAGGGACGTTTATAGAGGGGGAAATGTAAAATGTGTTTCTTCTGGTAAGTGACGATGTGTTGAAAATCAAAAAATATGTGAAATGTCAGAAGATCGGAAAAAAAATTAAATGAGTTTCATTAACAAAAAACTGTTGACTTTTAAGGTGTAGAAATGGATATAAGGCTTCTTATTACTTATGCTGTTTGTTTTATAGATGGAGTTAAAGAGGATATGAAGTAGGCCTGGGCGATATGGTTTAAAAATAAAGTCTCAGATTATATCACCAAATCCAGTTTTTTCGCCTCCCTTTTCATTTCACAAAAATAAATTATAGAAATTATTCTAAAACTTGCTTTTATTTCAAGTATTTCGTCTGGGCATTGATCTGAATTCAAAGTGCAACTAAATCTAAGCTGTAAAACAAGATGGCCGCCCCGCTGTTGTAAACAATGAAAATATAACTAAATGTTTCTTGCTGGTGGTTTTACACAATAAGATCATAACAGACTTCACTGGTGTAACTTCCAGAATAACTTAAAAAAAAACAAGTGATCAATTAAAGTGTCTTATATTATGGTTCCTCTTTACAATATTTTGACAATATATTTTCCTAAACATATATTCATGCTATTCTCTTCATGGAAGTTCAATGAGTGCATCTACAAAATAAAACCCTGATTTCTTTTTTTTTTTTTTTCAAAAAAATAAATCTTTAAAAACTGTAAATTTGAATTAATCGATTTGTCGCCCAGCCCTAATTTGAATGTAGTTGGTGTGAGATAAGAAGATGCAAATTTAAGTTAAAACAATGATCCTTGTTTATTTTATAACTTGAAATTAACGTAATGAGTTGGAAACCTGCTTTTCTCTTATTGCTAATTTAACAATAATACTGACTAAAACTAAAATCTTTTCAGCCGCTGGATTATTTTATTGATTTCCTCGTGATTAAACGACTGTGTTCTCTCCTCAGTGGGTCGCCAACCCGCTCAACGACATGTACGCCGACGCTGTCGCCACGGTGGTTCTGGAGGTCCAGTCCAACCCCAACGCCCAGAAGTGTCAGTGAACGCAACACGACGGCCAGCAGGGGGCGCCTCGGCTGCAGTGTCTAACCTGTCTCTGTCTTCGTTTCAGTCCTGGACAGCAGGAAGGACGTCTTCGACATCGAGGTGTTCGTGGAGCGTCTGGAGCTCATGCTGCAGTGAGTCCGAGGCGGCGCCGCCCGAACCCGGCTTTTCAAAATAAGGGCGTGGCGGTCAGAGCGGGGAACCTGAGCGCTGTGTTGTTTTCTGTTTGCAGCGACATGTTCGGAGAAGACTGCGTGAATTTCAAAGACAGCCGAAATTTGAGCGTAACGGTGGACGGAGCCACGGCGACAGTCGACCCGGAGACGAGAGTGAGTGCAAAAAAAAAAAAGTGGGCGGAGTCAGAACACACGCCAGAGCAGCGCCCTCTTGTGGCCGGACAGTTCCTGGCCTCCTGGGGTCCGTTCTTCGTACGTTGCTTAAAACATCCGAGATCAAATGACACATCCAAGATGATTTCATCCGGCTAATCATGATCCGGCTAATTGGGTTCTTCCAACACACCTGCTGTTTATGATTAGTATCACTGGATTGCGTTATCTGAGACAACTGCGCGTTCATGCGTTTGTTTAAAAGGGGAAATGTATCGATAGTAGAAACATTGATCAGCAACGCTGCTATTGGCTGTTCAGCATGAACAAAGAACGCCCACAGTTTTTCTCCCCAGCAGAACAAGAGCTTTTAATGGAAGGTTATGCTGAATTTGAGTCATTAATTAAAACGACAGGGAACACCTCAAAATCTGTTAAAGCCAGGAGAGAGGGCTGGCAAAAAGTAGCAGACAAATTAATGCGTAAATACTGTCCATGGTAGATGTTTCTATCACTTTCTACAGTATGAATTTCTGCATTTTAATAATTTGATATTATTTGTTATTTTATATCAGAGCCTCCACGGGAGCCACTAGAACATGGGGACAAGTAAAAGTGAAATACAAGAATATTCTACAAAATGGTAGCCTTTAATTATTACACTTTATTTTAAAAAGCCACTTGTTATGAGATCCAAATTTCAGTGTCATTCCTTAGAGACGGGAAGTAAAGGACGCGTGCAAACTGGGAATTTTAACAAAAAATTCTTTATCCATAAAAAATGAAAATCTTCCTTTTCCAAGTCATCCACAGTTTATACGGTAAAACTGTATTGCTCCGTGTCTAGATAATCCATCCATAGTTTTTTTCTAATACAATATACGGCTCAACAGGAAGCAAGCCTTTCAAAGTAAAACTAAACTTCACAATGAAATGGCCTGAACAAATCTTCTTACTGAATATGATAAAAATAAAAAGCAAACCATCATACAAATAACTTAAATATTTTCTATTTATGGCTCTAACACAACTTTTTCCTCTTTAAAAGCCACTGTTAAATGATGTGTTTGTCTGTTTATAACAGCCACCAAGAAAAATCTCTCTACAGTTACACTGTTGCGCTGCGCTAAAGGATCCTGTCTATTGCGCAATACGCGATTAATTCGAAAAACTCTTCAAATTATTCTTGCACCTTCCTGCAAGCAGGTTGCATGTCGTAAAAATGGACATGGCTACGGCAGACTTCCCTATCTCCTCCGCTTATACAGCCGTGATCTAATCCTGTTTACATGAAATAAGCCTGCTCTCGAGCAGGTTTAAGCTGGTGCACATGTTGCTATGACAACAAGTGCAGGATGAGTTTCGAAGAACCAAACGATCCAAGATCATGCCAAATCGTCAACAATGAAATCGAGCTAACTGAGTTAGCGACGTACGAAGAACGGACCCCTGAAGTCAAAGTTCGATGCTGCTGTAATCTGATTGGTGGTAAAAGTGAGTGAATGCGATGACGCTGACCTCTGACCTCTGTGACGCGCAGGTGGTGACGTGTCTGGAAGACGAGCCTCTGAGGGAGATGATCGAGGTCGCCGTCAATCGACTCTTCGAGGCGCTCACGCCGGCCTTCTGACAGGCCACGCCCACTTTATTACAGATTTTTCTTTTCTACTGATTAACAAGCCGTGGTCAGACTTCCTTTTATGATTGTTTTTGTAATAAATAAAACTTGATTGATCGGATTTATCCGAGTCCGTCAAGCTTCAAATTTGCCGTCTGGTCCTTTTTCCGCCTTGTGTCAACCGGCTCTGTCTGCTCATACCTGCGGGGAGGGGGGGAGGGGGGGAGGCGTGGCACAGCGTTCCAATTTGTGCAAAATTTGACCACCAATCTATTTTTTTTATTATAAGACAGATTTCCATCACATTCATAAATTACAGCTTTATTCATTTAAGATCCTACCTGAGGATATAAACAGAGTCCACGTGATTATGCCCACGCTGCCTTTCTGGTATTTTCTTTTGTAGACTATTACTAACTTAGTCGTAAACAATAACAAAAATGAACAGAATTGAACAATAATGGGGATTACACCACCTCGAGCAGTAAAAACCACAATAATATAAAGAGGGATCTAATTGGTTTTACATACTCAGTCCATTTGGTCCAGATCTTTATAAATTTTTTCTTTTTCAACTTGGAGGGAAAAAAAGAATACCAAATGTGGTAAACAATTTCAATCCATTCATCGATAGTGAGTGTATCTAGTTTTAGCCATTTCCTTCTTACAGGCTGCCAGTAGTGTGGCCACCAGGTTTTTGTCTTTATTGGTCCATGTGTCCAAATGTAAGTTGCCCTATTCTATTTTTTTTAAGATACTAACCGGGAAATGTGGATAACAAAGGCTTCAAAATGAGACGGACGATAAATGCAAGTGTCCTAATGAGCAGAAAGAGATTATGAGCAGTAGAAGAACTTGATCCGCATTATTTTTAAACATTTTTAATTAATTCTTCTTATGGGGTTTATAAATCACTATGTAGTTATAATAATGTCAATACAAACAATCTTGCAGTTCTTCAGCAAAATTAAATCTTATTTTATTACGTATTTTGATTTCTTCTGGAACATATAGTATCTTAAAACCCAGACTATTAATTTGAAACCATATTGTTCTAATTACATAGCTCAAAACATTAAAATACTATTTTTAAATCAGAGTCTAATATCACGGCAGTTCAACTTGTGGCGTATTGATCTGGTCGGTTCAGCAGTCGGTTTGTTAATCAGGATGTTCTGGTGTTAATGATATTAACACAGAGGTTCTCGCATGTTTTCTGCTGTTCTTTTAAAGATGGAATATATATATATATATATATTCCATTTTTTTCCACATTTATCACCGTTTGTGTTCAGATTTCTAGTTTCAGATAAAATAAACTTAGCAGGTTTTTCTCCCCGTTTTCACACTTTTATTTAAAAAAATAATGAAAAACACGTAGAAGGTTTTCTGAACAGTAACTTTTATTTTTCATGTAAAAGCTGCAGCTTTAAAAACGACTTTTAGACAAAGGCAAACATGTAAAAAAAATGACAAAAACATAAAATACTGACAGAAGTGGTTTTAACACTAGAACAGCTGTTTAATACAATAAAACACAAAAATATGAGCCTTGAGGAAAGCTGGTTTTCTCCCAAAGTTTGGATTAAATCTTTGGTTTCGATCCGGACTTTTATAAATCTCAGTTTATAAAACATTTTCAGGATATTTAAAAATATTAACCATGTTTAAAATATTTCCAGATGAGATTTTTTTTGTTTTGTTTTCAACCCAAACCTGTTCAGTGGCTTCATTTAATGACCCGTGCTGAAAATATCTGAAATTATCCCAAAGAGTAAAATACTAACGTCTCCCATTTCAGATAAAAAGCGGATGAGTCAAGTTTTAGCTTTAATCCCACAGAGGATTTTAAATCTAATCAAAATAACACATTATCTGAATAATTTGTTGCAAAACTGCCCGAAAACCCTGAAAAAACTTCAAGTTTATTAGGAAAAAAAAATAATAATTTTGGAATAGTTTAAGCTTTATTCATGCTGGCTCTCTTATTTTGAAGGGAAAGGGTTGTTGGCAGAATTTTTAAAGTAATTTTAAACAAATTCCAGATATTTTAAGTATATTCTAGTTACATAGCGATTTTGGTTTTTCTGGTGTTTGTGTCAAAAGTGTTAAAAATTTCCACCTGAGATCTCAGGCGGTGCAGCTGGTGGCTCTGTTGCCTCGCAGCAAGAAGGTCCTGGGTTCAAATCCCAGCCTGGGAGTTTGCATGTTCTCCCTGCGCACACACGGGTTCTCTCAGGGTACTCCAGCTTCCTGCCAGAGTCTAAAAACGGTTTCTTTTCTAGGTTTGACACCGGGGACCCGTCCAGACGATGCGTTTTATTATCCTCTGCTGCTCGTTTTTATGCAACAGCAGTTTTATTCCTGCAACATCTTCAGATACAGAAACCTGGAATTGTTGTAATGAAGCGATTTAATTCATGATCTCCAAACTAGATTCGGTATTTTCAGGTAAATCTTGTTTTATTGTCATAAGGTCATTTTATCGCGGCAGGTTTCCGTACAACATCTCAGGCTCGTTTAAATCTGTCTCCCGTCATCTTGAGATGAAAATAAAAGCTTGTTTTGCTGGAAAATCTTTTTTCTTTATATATTTTTTAACAGTTTTTGTTATGTTTAGAAAATAAAAAGGTGACACTTGTTTTTCACATATTCTCCGACCTGCTGGGTGAGTAATGAGATTTTAAACTCATTTTGTCCTAAAATGTTCTTTTCCTATGTCTTTTATTATCCTAATGATCTTGTTTTGTTGCTATAATTGTTAATTTCTCTCAGAAACGGTGAGATACGAGAGAAAAACTGTTTGGTTTCCAGAAAAAAATCTAAAATCAGAGCCGGTACCGTTGTTCTCGTCTTCCAAAGATAAATTTTTTTAGAGTCAGATTAAAAATAAGAAGATTTTTTTTTAAATTTCTTCCAACATTTAATCTTAGAAAGTCACATTTCTTTCCCGTAGAAACTTAAAAACGCAGGAAGCACAAATTGATTCCGTATTTATCCAGACTTTCACGGCCAGCTCAGCATTAAACTGTTTTTAAATTATATCAGAGCTCCTAAAAGCATCAGAATTAAAGTTAATAAATATTTAAGATATAAAGTATTCTCCTGATTGTCTGCGAGGAGTTTTAAACCGATCCGATTTCCGGTTTAAACTTTAAAGCTTTAATTCTGTAATATAAATATCAAGTTATTACTGTCCAAACAAGGAAAAATGTGGGTTTTCACACCAAATAAGTTAAAGATATGAAACAGATTGTGTTAACGCTGGAGTGCAAATTTAAACAGTTTGTACCTTTAAGGGGTGGAAAATGAGTCGCTGTAGAACGAAACACAGAAAAATGAACGGAAACTTATTAAGAATTAGTCAAAACAAAAATAAAACGGATTAATTAAGCACCTCCATCATCGCGTGTTTGAGGCGTGATGCGTTCAGGGACCCTCGTTGTCCAGCAGCTGCTGAGCGGCGCTTAAAGCAGACGGACGACGTTTGGCTCGTTATCTGAGGCGTCATCTTCAGGGGGGGGGAGTTTAGAGGAACGATGAGGGGAAACGGCGTCCCCTGGTGGTGCGTCTCAGCACTGAGTCTCCTTGCTGTCGATCTGACGCTGCCTCTGCAGGCGGAACAGCTTGGATTTGTCGCTGCGGCTCATCGGGCTCCTCCCCGTCAGGTCCTCGAACGACCGGCGGGGGTCGGCTCCGGCCGGTCGCCCGAACGCCTCCTGCAGCTCCTCCTCGCCCAGGTAGGAGTCCAGGCTGGGATCCTCCAGGATGGTGGCCATGTGGGGGGCCTCCGGCGGCGGCGGGGAGGAGGAGGAGGAGGAGGCGGCGGGGCCGGCGCTGAACACCGGCGGGGAGCTGGGGTGCTGCGGGCTGACGGGTGCCAGGCGCACCGGGGCGGCAGCGAAGTTCAGAGGTTTGAAGATGCGCACAGAAGCAGAGTCCAGGCTGCTCAAGAGCTCGGCATTCTGGGAAAGAAAAGGACTTTCAGTCAGTTTTTCCTTTCTCCTGAAAGTTATCTGGGACTAAACAGAAGCAAACTGGAGGAGTTCCTCAGTTAATTAGTTAATTGGTTAATTGGTAAAGGAATTAACCAATTCCTTTACTAATTAACCAATTTTTTGGGGGGAAAAGACCTTATTTCTGGGTCTTTTTCCCCCAATAAACTGTAAACATGGTTGTCTTATAGTCAGAGGTGGGTTGTAACTAGTTACATTTACTCAGTTACATTTTGAGGAAAATGTACTTTTAAGAGTAGTTTTACTGCAATGTACTTTTAGTCGTATTATTACTTAAGTATCGCTACTCTGGCTAGTTTCTGGCTACTCTTCCTGCTGTGAGTAACTTCATGAATAAAGAACAAACTTGTTTTAACCAAAAATGGACCAGAAAGACAAAAACCTGGAGTTCATGTTAAAGTGAGACCTCCTGTTTGTACACAAGCTTTGTTATTTTAATGTTATTTTTTTATCTGCTGATCATTGAGCTGTTTGGAGGTCAGATAAACATACAGCAAAAAGTAGATATTATTACTGGAAGTACTTTACACTGTTCTAACATACTGTATATACATTAACTGCTTTAAGTACTGCTTTCAAGTTTATTGATGGACAAAATAGTGTCTTTTGTCTTTAAAATACCAGAATTTGCACGTAACTGTATATTTTTGTCTGTCCAGTTACATCATTTTTAAATATTTAATCATCAGCTGTTATGATTAGTTACTCAGTACCCGAGTATCCTTCTTACTGAATACTTTTTACTTTTACTTGAGTAAACATATGTTGAAGTACAACTTTTGGCTACTCTACCCACCTCTGCTTATTGTACCGTCTACATATTCTGGTCATTATTTTGATAAATTAGTGGATAATTGTTGAAATCCTGCTTGTCTGTCTAAAATCGTCAGTGTTGCTATTGGTTAAAACAACATTTTGTGACATAATTTGGAGAAACTGGCTGCTGTGGGAATACGGCAAGCCGTTTTAACATTTAATCAGTAAGCTTAAGTATCTGGCGTTATCTTTATGTATCTTTAGTTGTAATGTCACTGTGACTAAGATATAGCTAATGTCATTCTGACGACTTTAAACTAAATTACAGATATTTAGGGTGACAAACGACACATAAAAGGCAAAACTCACAGTTTGAATCTAACTTGGTGAAACCTGAATCCGTAATTAGAGCTCTGACCAGTCAAAATAATGCTGCAGATGTCAGTAATTAACATCCAGGGTAGCAATTAAAAAAATTCCTCCACCTGGAAACTGAGGCGTAACTACCGCTGCTCAGTCGCTATGATTCAACATGGCGAATCAAGCTAGCTGCTCCCCCCCTGTTTTTAAATTTGTCTGGATAATGCTTTCACACGGGGGCCGGGCCGTTATAATCCCGGTTCTCCGTTCTTCTAACCAGCTGTGCTGCCTCTGGGCTCACGGCGGACGCTCGTACTCACGCTGGAGAAGAACAGCGACTTGGTGGTCTGCTCGTACTGCCTGTCCATCTTCTTGTCCTGAAAGCACAGATTGGGTCATCACGCAGGGCAGCAGCGAGGACAGAAGGGACGGAGGCGGACGTGACGAGTGATACCGACCACGCAGTGGACCAGGATGCTGAACGGAACCCAGAACAGGAGCGAGAACGCCACCACCGAGCCCACGATGTTGTCGGCCAGGAACTTCCTGAACGTGTTGATGTCGAGTTTGTCGATGAAGTCCCAGAGGCGCTCCACCACGTCCTGCACCTGCTTCATGCACTTCCCCTGTACAGACGGTCAGGTTAACCACAACCAGGGTCCGATCCGTGGTTCCCACACACATCCCCAGCTCTGCTTTATATTCTGGAGGGCACAGAGCAGTTAAAAGGTCCGGATTCTGGGCCCGGTTCCCCTTAAGGCCGGGATGCTAGCCGCCTTATTTTCAATGGAAATACGGACAAAGTCAGTTGACTTTTTTCCCCCCGGTCGGTCACTTCCTGTCCCTGGCTAGCTAGCTAGCTGAAAAGCGGCTAATGCAACAAGAGTTCGTACCGAATTACTCGTCATTGTGACTCTGAGGAGGACCGGGGTCGTTTGTCCAGGAAGAGGCGGTCATAATAACGGGTTTAAAAAGGTTTACGTGGAGCTGGACGGTTTTAATCGTGTACAAGAGACAGTGTTGTAGGACTCAAGTCCGAGACTCGAACTCGAGTCCGAGTCGTTAGCTAAATTTAGAGACTCGGACTCGACTCAGATTTTTTTTTTAATGACTTGGACTTGACTCGGACTTGAACACTGGAGACTCGAACCTGGACTCGGACTCGAGGCATAGTGACTTGACTACAACACTGACAAGAGCTGCACCCTACGTCCTTTAACACCGATACGCTGACAAATGAAATAGAAATAAAGTTACAGCTTCATTCTAAAGCTAACTTACATTTTAACGTGACAAACATGCATTAAGAGCTTTGAGACCGCACATCATCAGATTGGTACAATTTCAAACTTCAAGCCTAAACATTATGAATAGGCATGACGTCTTGATATACCAAAATTACCAAAAAATACCAAATATTTAGCGCTGCTATCTTTGTAAAATTAACTGAGCAGCAATCTAATTACAACGAGGCAACAGCCGGTATGTTTCTGACGATTCAGTCATGAATAGTTAGAGGCTCTAGCGTTGACCTGATTTTTTGTAAATGTTGCCGCGACAGTTTTCCGATCAGTCAAGCTAACGCTAAAAACGGAAGATGGACCCATATTTACTTCCGCGTTCAAACATAAGGTGGACAGAACTTGCCAGGAAAGAGGAATGTTTCTGTGAAACTGAGAACCAAAGGAACCAAGTTCAGGTCCGATCTACCGATTGGCTCGTTTCGTTCCTGGGGATGAAATCAGTGACCGGCTGCAGAATTTGGACCCAAAAGCCAAAGTTCTCCTTTGATCCTAAAGTTTTAGCTGTACTGGTACCTTTTAGTGATTACAGTGATCAAGCAGCCGCCAGGAGGAGACGTATGAGACCCTCAACAGAAAGGGGAACCCAGTAGGGCTGGACGGTAATTTATTTATTTATATATATATATATATATATATTTAATTACCGTCCAGCCCTACTGGGGCTTTTTTTTTTTTTTGATTGATTGATTGATACAAAGAAAAAGGTCAAAAAAAGTTCAGTAGAATAACAGTTTTCCTTCCTTATGCATTCTAGCCATGTAGGTTAATATTAAATCATTACATTCTCCCAACCAATCACAACACAGACCCAGGAACCAAGCTCCGCCCCCTTCACAGAGTTCAGAGGGCACAGGTTCTTATTTATTTTTTTAAAACTACCAATTTTGGTAAAAAATTGGTTGAATAAAGGGTTGAGTTTGAATTCAGAGTTTGTGTCTGTATCTGAAAATAGATCAGTAACTAACAGCATAAATTGACCAGGGCTGCACTTAAAATATATGTATATCAATATCGATGAATATGATTTCTATTTTATCGTTGCGCTTTATTTCCATGTCGTCTCGCCCTAGAACGCATCCAACCCCCCAGAATGCAAAGCAGAGATTAAGAAGGGTTAGATTGTGATGTTCCGGTGGATTTTCTCACCGCTCCGTCGCAGAAACCCACGGTACACGGTTTGCCTTTACGCAGAAACACAAAGTCGCCTTTGTCGTCGACGAAGGGGCTGCAGATCCCGTTGCTGCGGCGACAGCACACCTTACAGGACGAGTTCGTCTCTGGGGAGAAAAACCCATAAAAAAAGGTCCAATTAGACGGTTTCAGGTCAAAGCTTCGTCTTTCTGACGCATTTCCTCTTGGTTTCACAAATTTACAGCAACAGCATCAAAAGTTACACGTTAAATAGCGAATAAATAAAACAAATCTATGCAAGTACATGACAGGGAATCTAAAATTATTATCGTCAATAATTCTAACAATAATACTGATAATTAAAAACATCAAATGTTATTAAAGTGATAATAAGATTATTGCTATTATCCATAATATTCTGAAGTGTAGAATTAACATTAAGACTTTTATATCAAATAATTAAACAGGTCATAAATGAAATGATATGGTGTTCTCTAGGGCTGTGCATAAAAATCGATATAAAGATTAATATCGATATTTTTAAAAACGATTTAATATCGATATTCTGGCTTTCAATATCGATATACCTCCCAACCTCCAGGGGGCCTTATTACAGCGCAACCATTACAGTTCACAGCGAAGGAGAGCAAGTGAGACGAATTTGTGGAACGGCCGACAGGATTTTAGAAGCGCCTTTGTCCCTAAAATCAGATGTTTGGGCACATTTTTGGTTTCTGTGACACGTTAAATGCATTGAAGCAAATGCACTTTATTTTCCTGTTAATATGTCTGTGATCAATAAATAGAACATAAACATAATATTTGGCTGATTTTGGTGATTGAATCACTGAGCATTAATTCAAAGTAATAAATATCGATATTGGAATCAAAGCAAGCTGAGCCATGTATCGAGAATCGTATCGAATCGGCTCATCCTAGATGATACCCAGCCCTAGTGTTCTCCCACGGCAGCGTTAAAGCGGGTCAGAATAACCAGAACCGCTCCGTCCGACCCACGTCTCCTCCACCAGAACCATTCTGACCCGATGGTTCTGGTTACCGTTGCAGGCGCAGGGCTCCAGCTGCAGCGCCACCTGACAGAAGGGGACGCACTCGCCGCCGCGGCATTCTCCGTTGTCCAAACACACGGTTCTGTCCGGGGCGTTCCCCGGCGGAGGACACTCGCTGCTGTTCCCTGTGGACAGACGAGACACGGAGCCAGAATAAAGCATCTGCTGGAAAAACGTCTCCAACGGCGCCGCCACGGACCGCTTCTCAGGAGGAGTGAATGCTGCTTGGAGAGACTTGATGCAACCTGCTGGGTTTCCTTAGAGAAGAAACTTTCTCACCAACCTGGAGGATCTGATGGAGTCTGACTTTGGAAAGAGTCTTGATTGAATTTAATTTAATTGAATTTTGGGTTACACAGGCGAGCTGCATCAGAACCCCGCTTACTCCCACAGCTATATATATATATAATAATTTGATTTTTACTTTAATACTTTTCTGTTTTATTTTCCTTTTCTAATCATGTAAAATGCTGGTGAAGATTCTCAGTCATCCAGGTCATGGTCATTCCAAAAAAAGGTAAAAAACAAAGCAACTGGACTAGTTTTCTGTAGTTGAAGACGTTTCGCTTCCTGGAGAGGAAGCGAAACGTCTTCAACTACAGAAAACTAGTCCAGTTGCTTTGTTTTTTACCTTTCTTTTGGAATTAATCATGTAAAGCTCTTTGCATTGTCTCTGTACTGAAATGTTCTATACAGATAAATTTGCCTTGCCTTCTAGAAAAGGTGTTAGAAACCCCGCCCCCAAAAAGAATAACTTTTAAATCGTTTTTATTGAGTTATTACGTTTTTAAATCAATTTAAATATTTTGACGCCATCTCTGTCTTAATAGCCCTGTTGATTTAAAGAAAAACAATAAATATAAATTATTAAGTGGACGGTGAACTGTTAGAGGTATGTTGGGGTTTCTCCAGATCATCTCATTAATTTCAACACAATAATGCAACAAAACCCAATTTAAACCCATATATTAGCTCTGCTGCCCACTAGTGGTCAAATATGTTATTTATTTATTTTTTAATGGATATTTTCAGGCAGGAGGTCAGACTGGACATCGACTGCTATCCTACAGGAAAGTCAAAGGGCGGCGTGATGAAGGGCTTTATTAATAATTTAGGGATGAAAAAAATCATCATCATAGGCACAAATGCAGAGCGCTGAAGATTAAAAGAGGCTAAGAGGAACCAACTGCTTTCCTAGCAGCTTAAAAACTGCAGTTTAATAGAAAGCTGGTGATGATCAGCTGAGGAGCTGAAAGCGGAGGAAGCAGCTTCCTTGTTTTTTTTTTTTAAGCGGATCTTGTGACTCTGACAGAAGCAACAAGCTTCCAACAGTGACGTTATTCTCTGCAGCTGACAGCGTAATAAACGCCTCCATGCATGAGTCCCTTCTGGGTCTCACCTGTGCAGTAGGAGTGGCCCTTACAGGTGGCGTCGATGGGCTCCTGGCAGACGGCGCCTCTCACCTGGAACCGGCAGTCCTTGCAGCAGGCGCTGTTCCTGTCGCTGAACAAAGACACGGCGGGTCAGCGGCGCTCGGGTCGGCGGCGCGGCCGTCCGGCGGCGGAGAAACGCACCTGCACTGGGCGTCGCCCTTCAGCCGGCAGTCCTGGGTGCAGCAGCGGTCCGAGTTGGAGCGCAGCAGGCCCGGGTCGCACTCCTCGCCCTGCTCCACCCGGGAGTTCCCGCACACGTTGACGTTGCGCTCCCTGAAGCAGGACGGGGCTCTGAAGCGCAGGCGGTTCACGATGGAGCGCTTACTGCAGTTGGAGAACAGCTGAGGAGGAGGAGGAGGAGGAGGAGGAGGAGGAAGAGGAGGAGGAGGAGAACCGCTGCGTGAGGCACAGAACCGGGACCTTTGTTGTTTCTGGGTCAGGGAAACTGAGGAGCCCCTGACTGCAGACTGCAGATCACATGGACCTTACCAAGCTCCGCCCACAACTGACCTAAAAAATCTTAAGTCTCACAAACAAAGCCTCGCGGCGCTTTAATTCTATGGAAGTTTCTATGTAAACATGGCGTCTTCCACTTGGACTGATTCTTTGCGGAGTATTCCCGACTCGATTAGTGCGTCATTTCTGCCTGATTTTGAACAAATATCATCTACAACAATGGACAGAGGAACTAACAAGTTCATGTCATCATTTTTGGATGAGTTAAAGGTATTTGAGCCACGCGATGCCTCCAAAGTTGTGCAGGTCACAGCAAAATGCTTTCGGTCGATGAGGAAAACGGCAGACCCTCAGCATTAATATAGATGTGGACAAGATAACTGATGCCTATTGTTCTTGCAAGGCTGGGTAAGTTGTGCATTCATCGTTTTTTCTGTTACTTTTGAAATCAGTGGATAATTCCTGTGGTTTGTTGGCAAATGTTTGTGTGGCTAGCCTGATACGCTGTACTTGGTGCTAGAGTGGCTAACACGAGGAACAGTTTCGTCCAAAGCCTTTTCTGCTAAAATAAAATATTTAGTGTATGTCAGATACACTGTCCTGCCTACTTGCACTTTCCGATGCTCTTTTTCGTGCGCGCCTAGCTGTATGCACTCGCGCTCCGTCTGCTGGTGTCGGATAAGGATGGGACACCGTTGGCCCATCCCCGCCGACAAAATGCTAATAAATAAAAAAATAAAAAGCAATAAGTATTATTTCTTTGCGTTAAGTATTAAAGCAAAGCAATAATACTTACACCAGCACACACTCCCTTGTTCTTGTTGATCCTACGAAGGTTGAGCTGCTCGTGTGGTCGTGCACAAGCTTTGATCCAAGCCCGGCATTCTGCTCCTGATTTTGGAAATCTGTGAATTTTCCCACCACAAATACGATCAGGATATCTGACATCACCAGTACAGATACCCCACTGGCAATGGAGAACCATTATTTTTCGATTGTTGATTCGAAAACTTTATGCCGGTATGCTAGTACAGTAGTAGTCTAGCACTACATTAGCTTGTGTTTGTGAGACTTCTTCGCACGTTGTAGCCACTCTATGACGTAGAATGGGCATCAGCCAATGAAAAGCGGCCCCTCTGGTAAGGTCCATTGAGACTCGCTTGACTCCATTTTTGGCGCCATCTGGTGGCGGAGACCATTCAGTGCATTCACAAACAGCAATGCATCACCTATGGCCAGCTTTTATTTTATTTATTTATTAATTTTTTTAAAAAGTGATTGACGAAATTACAAGAAAATCCCAATCAACACATGCATATTAATATTAATATACGCCAGCTTACATATCTATATATGAACTTGAACATAAATAGAAACTACTAATAAAAACAAAAAAAAACTAATTCCATTTCATAAACCTGCAAGTATAACCTCAGATGTGACTTTGATTAGATCTTTTATATATAGATCTCTCTCTAAGATAATATTTAAAACAAAGTTTTATAGCTTTAGGCTCTGGTCTTGTGGATATTTATTTATTCCATTTATGCAGCATATCCCCCATTATATATAGAGACACATCAGTATATTGTTGGATGGTGACACACCAACGGCAACTAAATGCACCAACACCAGACTTTTCCCATTATATAAATATATATATTTATTTATTATATATTTTATTTGTCCCTCCTTATTCAGTTTCAAATGTGTTCCAAGTGTTTATGCATGCTTTTAAAAAGTCGATGGTACTTTTATTTACCAGTAAGTACTTTGCTGAAAGCCTGTCCGATGAATATATTTGTGTTGATTGCGATTTTCTTGTAATTTTGTAGCTCACTTTTTTTTTTGTGGAATTGTCTGTCTGAAAAAATATTAATTAAATAATAAAAATAATAATAAAGAGCTGACCATAGGTGATGCATTGCTGTTTGTGAATCTACTGAATGGTCTCCGCCACCAGATAACGCCCGAAATGTAGTCAATAGACTCAATGTGGGCGTGGCACCTGAGTGAAGTTGCCCCCCCCCCCCCCACCTTTTCCAAATTGACAAAATTGGTGTCAAACGTTTGTGCATCAAAAAAAGATTTTCCCAGGTTAAAATTAAATTATTCATATTCAAAAGTTAGCAGCTTATAATTTATATGAAAGTCACAGTTTCAGCATGAACAGATGTTCACCGACCTTTGATGACCTCTACAAACTATTATTAACATCATTAAAATGATAGCAGTACAAAAATGTTATATATTTTAAAGTATATTTATGTTAAATATTTTATATTTTAAAATTGTATGTTTTTGTATAGCAAAAATTTTATTTGTACTGCTATCATTTTAATTATATTAATAATAGTTTGTAGAAGTCATCAAAGCTCAGTAAACAACTGTTCATGCTAAAACTGTGAATTTCATATAAATTATAAGTTGCAAACTTTTGAATATGAATAATTTAATTTGTACTGCTATCATTTTAATGATAATAGTTTGTAGAAGTCATCAAAGCTCAGTGAACAACTGTTCATGCTGAAACTGTGAATTTCATATAAATTATAAATTGCTAACTTTTGGATATGAATAATTTAATTTTAACCTGGAAATAAATTATAGCAGCACAAATGAAAATTTTTGCAGCACAAACGTTTGACACCAGTTTTGTCTGATTTGAAGAAGGTGTGGGGGAGGGGCAACATCACTCAGGTGGGCGTGGCTTAACGTTACGGTCTGCAGTCAGGGGTACCTGGGGAAACGCGGTGGCGGCGGCGGCACCTTGTTGTTGACGTGGTCCCCGCTGACGGCGATGGGGTACATGACGTACTTCCCTCCCTGGTCCTCCGGCGGGGCGCAGTACGCCACGTTGTCCGGGTCGTGCTCCGCCCCGAAGTTGTGTCCCAGCTCGTGGGTCGTCACCAGGTCCGCCTCCTGCGGAGACACGCAAGCCGTGAGCCGAGCGCCGCGTTTCAGACCACAGAAGAAGAACCCGGACTCACCTTGGTCAGGATGGTCTTCCCGTAGTTCTTGGTGCTGGTGAGGCCCGTGTTCAGGTAGATGGATCCGTGTTTGTTGGCTGTTGAGGGACAAGCTGAACAGCAGGACTCGTTAACACAACGCCGCCGCCGCCGACCGGAACCTGCGGAGCGGAGCGGAGCGGAGCGGAGCGGAGCTCGGGGCTTACGTTTGGAGCAGAGGCCTCCGGGGAAGTCCGGTTTGCTGGACGCCACGTAGGCCAGGCCCAGCGTGCCCTCATCAAAGTCCTGGTAGGTGAAGAGGTGGGCCAGGCAGACGGAGGAGGCGTTCTCTGCGATGTCCATGCTGAACTGCTGCAGGGGGGGGGGGGGGGCAGACAGGAAGCCTTCAGAGACGGCAAACCTGCAGCAGCATCTAGATCCCTACGATACGTCCATCTTTATCTAAAATGCATTATTCTAACACGGAAAACGCTTGACATGGTTTGGTTATTAATATCTCCAATAAGATGTAAGATTATCACCAGAATGGTTCAAAGGAATTCGGAAAGCGCTGAAAATATTCACGCCCCTGATGAGTGGATGCCAAGAAGCCACTTTTACACTGCAAAAACGGAACTAAAAATAAGTAAAATTTTCTTAAAAATAGTGTATCTGTCCTTGATTTGAGCAGGTAAACAAGATGATCTGCCAATGGAATAAGATTTATGCACTTTAAATAGGAACAACTCATCTCCATTATCTTATTTCAAGTGCAGGATGTATAATTATCTTATTTCATGGGTCAAAATACTCATTCCATTGGCAGATAATACAATTTACCTAGTTAGTTTAATGAGATTAAATTTAACGGTAAATCTATAACGGACGATAATTCAATAACAATAAATACACTGCAACAAACTGAACTAAAAATAAATAAAATGTTCTTAAAATGTGTGTATTTTTCCTTGATCTGAGCAGGATCTGCCAATAGTATAAGTTTTTTGCACTTAAAATAGGAAGAATTCATCTCTATCATGTTATTTCAGGTGCAGTGTATCTAATTATCTTATTTTAGGGGTCAAAATACTCATTCCATTGGCAGATAATCTTATTTACCTGCTCAAATCTAGGACAAAAACACAAATTTTAAGAACATTTTATACATTTTTAGATCCATTTTTGCAGTGTATCGATGATAGAAAGAAAAAGGTCAATATAAAGTTCACTAGAATAACAACTTTCCTTCCTTTTTCATTCTAGCCATGTAGGTTAATATTACATCATTACATCCTCCCAACCAATCACAACGCAGACCCAAGAACCAAGCTCCGCCCCCTTGTTGAGAGTTGAGAGGTTCTTTTTTCTTTCTTTCTCATATATAAATAAAGGGTTGAGTTTGAATTCATTGTGTGTTCTGTGTCTAAAAATAGATAATTAAGCAACAGCATAAAATGACCAGGGCTGCACTTAAAATATGTTTTTAATTTGTTGATAATTATTGATATAGATCAAAATGATTTCTGTTTTATCTGTAATCTGTAGCCCAGCTTTTCCTGACCTGCCTCTCTACACTGCAAAAACAGAACTAAAAATAAGTAAAATGTTCTTAAAATAAGTGTTTTTGTCCTAGATCTGAGCAGGTAAATAAGATGATCTGCCAATAGAATACGATTTTTGCACCTAAAAAAGGAAGAATTCATCTCCATCATCCTATTTCAAGTGCATTATATCTAATTATCTTATTTTAGGGGTAAAAATACTCATTCTATTGGCAGATAATCTTATTTACATGCGTTAATCTAGGACAAAAACACTAATTTTAAGACCATTTTACTTATTTCTAGATCCATTTTTGCAGTGTATACCGCCTCGGCGTGCAAACCTGCTGCTGAAATAATTAATAACAAACGACCTTTTAAAGCTTTCTGCACGTGTTTTTTTTTCCCAGCAGGCCTAGCGAACGGGACGTGTTCAGGGCTAACTCTGTTACCTCCAGCAGCTTCTTGACGTCCCAGACGTCTTTGCCCTCCACCGGGCTGCCCTCCATGTTGAAGTGGCTTTCCCCGGGTCCGACCGCCGTGGGGTCCTTCTGGATGATGATCTGCCGGCAGAAACACAACGTCCTCACCATCGCACCTCAACCTGAGACGTCTCCACCGCCGGGACGTCTCCTCACCTCCTGGATCTGAACGCCGTAGCCGCTGAACTCCTCGTCCCACGACGTGTTCCTGTAGATGTCGTCCACGCGGTCGATGAGCTCGATCTGTCAGAGGGGCAGAGGTGAGCGCGGCGGAGCTGCCGGCATGAAAACCAAAGCAGCGTGGCGGCGCTGACCAGGTAGTAGGGCTGAACGATTTTGGAAAATAATCTAATTGCGATTTTTTTTTCTTAATATTGCGATTTAATGCGATTTTTTTTCCAGTTTAATTTATCATGTCTTTTTAAACAAATACAAACAACAAATCAATTTGTTTCCTCGCCGTGTGGATTAGTTGATAAAAGATCCACAGCATCTAAACTCAGAGCAGAAATGATCGCGTTCTGCCTACAATATATTTCAACCAAAATTGCAATTTTGACTTTTATCTGCATTAACCACAAGCAACAAAATAAATAAAGATGTTTGTAAACAAGGACTATTTAAAACAAGAACTTTTAATGTTTCTATTAATCAGAATATTATTTAAGAGAACAGCTTTTAGTTGATTTGGACATCAATCCTTGTTGAACATAAAGTGCAACCAACAAGCAAGTCTATGTATTAAACTGACTGACCTGTACTTAATGCTATTTATGATTATATAAACTCTAAAACAAGTAATAAAATTAGATTATCTCACTGCTGCAACTGTCTTCCCTTCCATGTGGAGGCAAACCCACTTTAAACATTTTACCGACACCTAATGGACGTGTCTAATTCCCTAATTGTTACATAGCCAAAAATTGCAGACCTCTGCGATTTGGAAATTGCGTTTTTTTAATTTACGATTATATTGAAAATGCGATTAATTGTTCAGCCCTACCAGGTAGTTGATGGTGGTGCTCTCCTCGCCTCGGCCCATGTGCTTGTAGAAGCGATAGTCGGCGACCAGCAGCATGGGACACGTGTTCTTCTTGTGGTCGTAGACGTGGCGTTTCCCTCTGAGCGCGGACTCTGCGCACACAGACAACACGCTCAGGTTCTCCTACACAGACCAGAGGCTCTACGCTGCTAAAAGCGAGCAACATCTTCTTGAAATGAGTGCATTTGTCCTTGATTTATTTATTTATTTATTTATTTTCACAAATCAGAATAGAAACTCAGAATACATCAAACACCCTTGAAATAACGATACATATCAGTGATAGAAAGAAAGGGTCAATATAAAGTTCAATACAATAACAGTTTTCCTTCCTTTTTCATTCTAGCTATGTAGGTTAATATTAGATCATTACATTCTCCCAACGAATCACACTGCAGACCCAGGAACCAAGCTCCGCCCCCTTTGTTGAGAGTTGAGAGGTTCCTTTTTCTTTTCTTTTTTTTAACACTTTCTGATATATAAAGGGTTGAGTTTGAATTCATTGTGTGTTCTGTGTCTAAAAATAGATAATTAAGCAACAGCAAAAAATAACAAGGGCTGCACTTAAAATATGTGTTTCTACCAGGGCTTTGAATCGATTTTTTTTCCCCACTCGGTTCGTTCCGAACAGAAATGGAATTATGAAGTTTCCGGTTATGAGTTCCATCAATAAATTGACGTTCCCGAACCGGTTAATTTCGTTCCTTTCGTTTGACAAATATAGCTACTGATATTGTGTTTGGAATGAGCGTTTTACTTAACGCTGGATCGTAATTGACCTCTTATTTAAGATGTGTAGCTCTAGTGGAGACACCGCTCTCTCTCCATTCAGTCAGCGAATGTGTGATGTGACGTCACACAGGAAGTGAACCTCAGCCGTCATGGTAACGTGCGCAGGAAAATAATTACTTTTTTTTTTTAGTTAATTAGGCAACGAAAACTTTGAGGAACGAAATAAAACCGGTATTAACCGGTTACCATTATTTTTAAATAAGTGTTCCAGTTCCAGAACATAAAAAATAACGTTTCTGGTTTCGTTTCTGTTCCTAGTAAAATACAAAAAGTTCCCGGTTTTCATTTTCGTTCATTGAACCGGTTCAAAGCCCTGGTTTTTAATTTGTTGATAATTATCCATCAAAATGATTTCTGTTTTATCTATAATCTGTAGCTCAGCTTTTCCTGACCTGCCTCTCTACACTGTAAAAAGGGAATTAAAAATAAGTAAAATGTTCTTAAAATAAGTGTATTTTTCCTTGATCTGAGCAGGTAAATAAGATGAACTGCCAATAGAATACGATTTTTGCTCTTAAAATTTAATGAATTCATGCGCGGACTCTGCGCACACAGACAACACGCTCAGGTTCTCCTACACAGACCAGAGGTTCCACGCTGCTAAAAGGGAACTAAACGTGAGCAACTTCTTCTTGAAATGAGTCTATTTGTCCTTGATTTATGTATTTATTTTATTTATTTATTTTCACAAATCAAAATAGAAACTCAGAATACATCAAGCACCCCTAAAACAACCAAATATCAGGCAGCTGACATTATGAAAGACATTTCACTCAAGAGAGAGAGAAAACAGAAAAGAAATGTACAGTAAAATTATTTTTTACATTTTAGCTTTCAGATTTCAGGGAGTCAATATTTGTCCTTTTTTTTTTAGATAACAGTATTTTTTTCAAAGACTTTCTACCATTTATTTCTGAAAAATTCCAAATGTTTTCCATATTCATTCCGTAGTTTTGCACCACGATGCCGAAAAGAAAATTGCAATTGAGTTTTAATACTTAGTGGTAAATGAAAAGACAAAACTAGAATTATAAGAATGCACTTACACTGATCAGCTTTAGAGCTCAACTCAAACTATGGATGAAAACAAACCAGTCATGTGACCACTAAATTTTTAACATTTTCCTTTTGATGCTTATATTGTATATTATATGTTCATTCTTATGTATTTGCCTGCCTAGGGACTACGGATGAAAACTAGCTTTGTAGCTATAATCCGGCATATTTACATTTGTTTTTTTACTGATGTACATTAATGTGCTCTGACCCTATTCAAATAAATAAATAAATAAAACTTGGCCATTCTTAACAAAATAATTCTTGAAACTATCAGGAGACTGACCTTGTTTTATCATAAAAGCAAAGGTACATGTTTGATAAATATTAATTTCATAAATATTCAACAACTGTAATTTGAAGAAAAGGTAATTTCTTATAGGAACAACTCATCTCCATCCTCTTATTTCATGTGAACAGGTCTAATTATCTTATTTTAGGGGTAAAAATACTCGTTTTATTAACACATCGTCTTGTTTAGCTGCTCTAATCAAGGACAAATACACTGATTTTAAGAACATGTTGCTCTCTTTTAGTTCCCTTTTTGCAGCACAGGTTGGGGTGTGAAGCGGATTCTGGGTCTGACGTCTCCACCCACCTTCCTCCTCGCCATGGCCGCCCGTCATGGCGGCTCTGACGCCCTCAGGCAGGAGCTGGGAGGATTCGGACGCCACGTATCCGCAGACCGAGGGCCGCCGCAGCCTGCTGATGTTCCTGATGTCCTCTGAGCGGTACACCAGGAGCCGGCCGTCGGCGGGCGCCGCCGTGAACCGCCACAGAGGCTGCAGGAACGAGCCAGGTTAAAGGTTAAAGGTCACAATGCTGCAGGAATGGGATCTCTTAAATCTTCACCTCAACGTTGTACTCGGCCTCGTCAGTCAGGATGTGAGCCGAGAACTCCCGGTCGTCTATGTGAGCCTGAACACGAGAGTTTTCCTCCCCTGGAAGAGAGAATGCACCTCGTGAAGGATCATTTCAATTAATCAATCAATCAATCAATTAATCAATCAGTCAGTAATTTCAATCAATCATTTCAATCAATCAATCAGTCATTTCAATCAATCAATCAATCAATCCAATCAATCAATCATTTCAATCAATCAATCATTTCAATCAATCAATCATTTCAATCAATCAATCAATCATTTCAATCAATCAATCAGTCATTTCAATCAATCATTTCAATCAATCAATCATTTCAATCAATCAATCATTTCAATCAATCAATCAATCATTTCAATCAATCATTTCAATCAATCAATCAGTCATTTCAATCAATCAATCAATCAGTCATTTCAATCAATCATTTCAATCAATCAATCAATCAATCCAATCAATCAATCATTTCAATCAATCAATCAATCATTTCAATCAATCAACCATTTCAATCAATCAACCATTTCAATCAATCAATCATTTCAATCAATCAATCATTTCAATCAATCAATCAATCAATCTCCACCTCCAAAGACGTTCAGCTAAAAGCTCATTTTCTAAATTCTTCGCCGGGTTTTCGGGGTCGTCTGATCCGCCGGGGCTCCTGTCACAAAGCTAGTCGCTCCACTCTAAGTGACGACGGTCTGAAACGTTTATAGATCGTCGTCCAAAGCGATCGGAGGCAGAGTCGTTCGTAGCAAAGAGCTTTACCTGCCAAAGCGACTCGGCTAAGCCAGCAGCACCGGTGAAGCTTTGAGATTTCTGCAGCTACCGGGAAAGAAAAGCATCAGAGCAGCTTCCTGGACCATCAGAGACGTCGGACTGAGAGGTTCAGCTGCCAAGAAGACGGGAGCGAGAGCCCGCCACCAGTGCAGAGCTTGCTCAGTGATGTGGAGAAGACTTTTGGACGAGAACGGCAGAAAAAGGAAAGCGACGGACAAGAGCGGACGGCAAAGTGAAGCCGGGCGTAAACCGTACGACATTTTTAATCGTTGTACTCAGAGCTCAGACTGTACGATGAAACCTCAGCATTTAAAACTTCACATCTCTGTTCTTAATGTACGTCTAAAACCAAACGTCAGAGCCGTAGAGAGGTGGAAGCCAAATGTAAACAGTAGAAGAAGAAAAAGTGTGGATGCTCTCTGTTAAACATGAGGCTCACTAGAATAAAACGCGCTGCCTTGGTAATTCTACGAGTTTCTCCTCCGTAGTTTGACTCCATGTCACATGTACCGCCGCCATGATTCTCTACACTTCTGTTTTCATCTGAGAAGAAGAAGAAGAAGAACTCCCTTGTCTGCACATGCTCAGTGCGCGAGGTTGGGGGAAATCGGCTCGTAGCTCTGCTTCACCAGCAGGAGGCGCTCTCCATCACCTCAGGAGGGCCGACTGAATGTCAGACATGTTTGATTTTCATCCGACCGTCTGATTCCTGATGGGGAGGAGGTGGTGAGGATGATCGCCCCTCGTTACGCCCTGGATACGACACGACGCAGCTGAAACTCGACACGATCCAAAAGATTCTCGCACGACTGAAGAATCGGCCCAAAAAGAGCAAAAATCGTACAGTTTAAGCTCGGCTTTATTTTCTCTGAGGAGTCTGTTTGGGCCGTCTGGAGAACAAAGAGCTGACTACACTGGATTTGGAGCTCAGCTTTACAGAAATGTTCTAGATTAGGGCTGGACGATATAGTATAAAAGCATATCGATAAAATAGAAATCATATTGATTAATATCGATAATTATCAAACCAATTAAAAATATACATTTTAAGTGCAGCCCTAGCCATTTTATGCTGTTGCTTAATGACCTATTTTTATATAAATGGGTTCAAACACAACCCTTTATCCAACCAACTTTTTACGAAAACTGTAAGTGTTAAAAAATAAAAAAGAACACGTGCTCTCTGAACTATCTGAAGGCTGATGGAGCTTTCCTGGGTTTGTGATTGGTTGGGAGGATGTAATGACTGTAGTATTAACCTACATGATAGGCTAGAATGCACTGTTCTTTTATTGAACTTTTTATTGACCCCTGTTTCTTATATTGAACCATACATCTATCGATCGATATGTATCGTTATTGAATTATCGTCCAGCCCTATTCCAGATAGTCATTTATCATCGTATCGGGTCAGAGTTGATACGTCTTCGACCCCACGATGCGCTCCACAGCCAGAACCTTCCACAAAGCCTCCCTGATCACTTTCCTTCTCGCCTTTTCATCAGTTTCTGCAGAATGTTGCCGCTGCATTATATTTTCTCCACTTTATGCCGTTTTTT
This sequence comes from Fundulus heteroclitus, assembly GCF_011125445.2. NCBI lineage: Eukaryota > Metazoa > Chordata > Actinopteri > Cyprinodontiformes > Fundulidae > Fundulus > Fundulus heteroclitus. Next base: position 2,818,907 of record NW_023396770.1, read on the forward strand.
AACGCCTAAGAAATTACTTTGTGCCGTTCTCCTGCTACTTCCCCCTGCACAGCTCGGCCAATCGGCTTCGGCAGCACGCAGTCACGCTCTCCAGAGCTCCGCTAACGAGCCAATATTGGAGTTTTTAAGGCAGAGAAGCAGCTAAAAGTTGCAGGACAACGGTTCTGGAGGACTGGAGTTTTGAGACGACTGCTCCAGAAGCTCTCTGTGGACCACGTCTTCGCCTTTGAAATGATTCATCTTTGGATCATTTCGATCTGGAAGACTCAGAGAGAGAATCATTCTTTAGATCCATTACATTCATTCCCAACGTGAATCCTGCAGGAACAGCTTATAAAATAATGATCTGATAAAGCAGATCTGCCTTTCCGGCTCCGATGAGGAGCTGGAACCCTGAGGAACACCTCACCGATGACGTGTCCCGTGAAGTAGTTGTGTCTGTTGACCGGGAAGCTCCGCCTCTGGCCGCCCTCGTCCTGGACCACGGCCCTGAAATCCTCCGTGAAGATCTCGTTGTTGGTTCTCAGGTAAAGTCTGAAGTTCCTGCAGTCGGGAGGGAAGAAGAAGAGAACAGTTTTACGCTTCGGACGACCGGCACAGAGGAAGGCAGGCGAAGTTCTGGGTCTGACCTCTGCAGGGCGTTGAAGCTCAGCAGCTTCTCCACGTGCGACTCCGTCTGGACGTCCCGGCGCCGCACGGAGTGGGTCTGCAGGCCGGAGAAGGGAAGCACGTCGAAGTCGTCCAACACGGAGCGCAGAGGTTCTGCAGAGGAAGTTCACACCAGAGGTTAGGGCTGAACAATTAATCGCATTTTCAATATAATCGTGATTTAAAAAAACCGCAATTTCCAAATCGCAGAGGTCAGCAATTTTTGGCTATGTAACAATTAGGGAATTAGACACGTCCATTAGGTGTTAGTAAAATGTTTAAAGTGGGTTTGCCTCCACATGGAAGGGAAGACAGTTGCAGCAGTGAGATAATCTAATTTTATTACTTGTTTTAGAGTTTATATAATCATACATAGCATTAAGTACAGGTCAGTCAGTTTAATACATAGACTTGCTTGTTGGTTGCACTTTATGTTCAACAAGGATTGATGTCCAATTAAATTAAAAGCTGTTCTCTTGAATAATATTCTGATTAATAGAAACATTAAAAGTTCTTGTTTAAAATAGTCCTTGTTTACAAACATCTTTATTTAGAGGCCATTTTTGTTGCTTGTGGTTAATACAGAGAAAAGTCAAAATTGCAATTTTGGTTGAAATATATTGTAGTCAGAACGCAATCATTTCTGCTCTGAGTTTAGATGCTGTGAGTCTTTTAGCAACTAATCCACATGGCGACGAAACAAATTGATTTGTTGTTTGTATATATTTTAAAACACATGATAAATTAAACTGAAAAAAAAAATTGCATTAAATCGCAATATTAAGAAAAAAAATCGCAATTAGATTATTTTCGAAAATCGTTCAGCCCTACCAGAGGTTAACGTCCATCTAGCAGGATAGCGACAGGAATCAGGTAGAAGAAGCTGTAACCTGGTGGTTCTGGGTCACACATACGATCTTATCTGGAATTACGTTTTGCAGACTGAGAGCAACAATACCAGCTGTGTCCAGAACCTTCTGGTGGTTGACATGAACATCTGGACGGGGCTAGAGTGCATCTGCAGAAGAATATTGGCCCTTTTCTACTCGACTGGACTCGTTTCTACCCGTCTCAACACGGTTCGGGTGTTTATCCATTACAACCAGGTGCTTCGCTACAGTGGGTGGGGTCATGACGTGTTTGTAGTCAATTACATTTTATTTACTGTATCTTTCAGACTATAAGTCGCACTTTTTTACAGTTTGGCCGATCCTGTGATACCATGTTATTCAGACGGAGTTGAATAAGTTGCCTTACTAGATTAAATGTCAGTTTTTGGTCTTGGGATTGTGTGAAATAAATGTTTAAATAAATGCGACTTATAGTGCAATTTATAATCTGAAAAATATGGTGTATATAGCTCCAATTCACATCCCATCATCTCAAGGCTCTTTCTAAAGTCAGACTCCATCATATCCTCCAGGTTGGTGAGAAAGTTTCCTCTCTAAGGAAACCCAGCAGGTTGCATCAAGTCTCTCCAAGCAGCATTCACTCCTCCTGAAAGAGCGTAGAGCCACAATGGACAGTCGTCTGCATTGTTGATGGCTTTGCAGCAATCCCTCATACTGAGCATGCATGAAGCGACAGTGGAGAGGAAAACTCCCCTTTAACAGGGAGGAGAACCTCCAGCAGAACCAGGCTCAGTGTGAACGCTCATCTGCCTCCACCCACTGGGGCTTAGAGAAGACAGAGCAGAGACACAGAAAGCGCAGAAGCTCACATTGACCCAGGAGTACTTTCTATGTTAGAGAAGACAGAGCAGAGACACAGAAAGCTCAGAAGCTCACATTGACCCAGGAGTACTTTCTATGTTAGATGGTAATAGAGGATGATCTGCCTCCCATGATGATGTCACAGCTAACAGAACGTCAGACCAGGTGTACCTTCTATGAAGAGAAAATGACAGAGAACAGAAAGTTAAAAGTTAAAATAACAACAAACAATGCAGATTGGAGAGCAGTAGGAGAACTCAGCAGAGAGAGAGAAATAGACCCTGATGTCCTCCAGCAGCCTAAGCCTATAGCAGCATAACTATAGAGATAGCTCAGGGTAACATGAGACACTCTGACTAGAAGCTTTGTCACAAAGGAAAGTTTTAAGATTAGTCTTAAAAGTAGACGGGGTGTCTGCCTTACGGACCAAAACTGGGAGTTGGTTCCACAGGAGAGGAGCCTGATAGCTAAAGGATCTGCCTCCCATTCTACTTTTAGAGACTCTAGGAACCACCAGCAGACCTGCAGTCTGAGACCGAAGTGCTCTGTTAGGAACATACGGGGTAATCAGAGCTCTGATATATGATGGAGCTTGATTATTAAGGGCTTTATACGTTAGAAGAAGAATTTTAAATTATATTTTAATCTGATATTTCAGTAAAAGTTTTTCAAGCCTAGAAAGTATTAATTTTCAACAGACATATTTGATCTTAAAGGTTTTTTTAATGATCTCTCAGAAAGAAACTATTTCTTTGGATAAAAAAAAAAACCTTCTGAAAATTTTGCTAACATCCCAACATTTTGAGGGAAAAAACGATTTTCTGACACAGATTTACTTTTTAAAGCTTGAAATCCACGAACTACTCATAAATATGTCTTCAATGTTTATTTAGTTTTAACTTTCATACCTAAAACGCGTTTAGTATTTTTGACACTAACTGCCTGCCATACATCCCCTCACACCAACTTTCTGAGTGAACTACATCCAGTCAGGAGCTTTTTATGTGAAGCACCTACCCAACTCCTGCTGCTGCTCCGGTGGAGGCACAGCCGCCTCCGGTAGAGAGAGAAAAGCAGCAAAAAGCGTAAAAACGACGAGTTTGAGTCCCATGCTGGGCAGCTTGGCTCACGGGCTGAAGCGGAGGACGGAGTCCCCGAAGGTCCGCTTCACATCTGACGGATCAGCCGCTAATTCCCGACTTTAAAACTCGTTTTTTTGGACGAAAACAAGCGAAACATCCGCGTCCAGATCAGATAAAGTCATCGTTTGGTACAGAAAACACGCAAAGAGAGCGGCTCCAAGTCCGCGGAACCAGGAAGACCGAGAGCCGATCCGGAAAGTTAGCGAGGAGCCGGGAGGCAGGGCGGAAGTAGGGTTTTTGCCCTTCAGAGTAAAAGCATTGTGATCAAGAGCTTTTATTTAAAAACAAAATCCAATGCATTTATAATATAAGCAATCATCACAGAGGATGGAAAAAACAAACGCCATGATTACAATTTTAATTTTACTTAATTAACAACGATAAAGACTTGACCAAAGTCTTGAGTAACGCCTTAAAATGAGTGAAAATCTTTCAGGTCCAAAGGGGGAAAAAAGTTATTTTGATCATAACCACTTAAAAAACAACAACATTTGCTTCTTGGAACAAAAACTAAATATATTTATGTATATTTATAAGGCATCAGTACTTTAAATAAACAGATGGAAACCTCCAAGAGCTTTATCTTGAATAGAAGCTTGTTTTTTTTTTGTTTTGTTTTTTACTATGATGTTGTTTTAATTACATTTTATGCACAACTAGAGGTTTATATCATGAAAATGGAAAGTTAAGTTGTCTTTCTTAGGAAATGTGAAACTCAAGAAGCTAATTTGTGCCCAGTCCAGAATCGTGTGGAACCCCAAAACTTTTATTCACATGAGCAGCTCTAAACCAGCTGGAAATACAATAAAATTCTTTCTATCAGAAAATAACGTGTTGTATTTTCTCTTTCACAATTCTGCTCAGTTGTGCCCATTAGACACAAACTTGGTCGACATCTTGAGCTCTGGAGCCTGGAAATGGGTGAAAAAGAAGCCAAAGTCCAAAGGAAAACCCTGAAAGAGCTACATAACAGTACATCACAAGGCTTTAGCTTGTTCTTGAATAGTTAAATTATTAAATACTTTATTGACTTACATAAACAGACGATTACCTTGATGAAATTCCTTTCCTATTCCACCCATCAGTTATTTTCATATTTGGATTGACGGGGATAAATGGTCCATCCAGATAATTTCAGCTTAATCTCAAAGTTTAAGTTACTTAATAATTGCTTAATAATTTGACTTTCTTATTAATTTCATATTTATTTATGAAAAATCTTGAAACTTAAATTAATCCATATTTTTCTGCATTTTCTTTAAATAGTACATCTTAAATAAAAATTTGTTTTCAGCATTACATTTTGAAGAATAATTATGTTTGAATTATTTTAGTGTTTTATCATCTGTTTGCAGTCTCTGCTGACTGAATTTCATTGAAATGTAAGAATAATTTTTTTCTTTATATGTGACGTATTCTTGCAAACTTGGGGAAAAAAATCTAAATATTCCAAGTTTAACTTGGAATATTTAATCAGATAATTTGTTTTAATCAGACACTTTTGTTTTTACACATTCTAAAATATATCTTCTACATCATTATATTGCACCAAACTCCAATAATAAACCTGTTTCTATTATATTTTCTGATTGACAAACTGCAACAAGCTCTAAACAAATTTAATTCCTCATCTAAATATTATGCAGCCTCTTATTTAACAATCGGTGAATTTAAAAATATGCAATTCTATAGCTTTAAAGAGCAATAGATTAGAAATTAAAAAAAAATGTAATAAGGTACAAACTCCTCCTTCAGAAAGGCTTTTATTTCTGAAAGTCCACAGGACTTCTTTGTTGGTGCTGACATGAACTTGACGTGCTGGAGAAGGACTCGAGGTGTGAGTTCACTCGTGAAACATGAACCCCTTCATGGTGGTCGTGATTTCATTTAAAAAATATATATTAATAAATCAAACTTTAAAAGCTGAAATATAAGCAACAATAAACAACAAGTCAAACAAAAGTGACTCTTGTTGGGACGTTATGTAAGAGAATATAGCGGAAACATCTGGCGGCTCTATTTATAATCTCTGATCTCATCCAAATCCGCTTTTACAACGAAGGAGCATAAAATCTCATAAACTAGAGCAAAGGAAACATCACAGAAATGAACAAAACACTGATAATCTAACGGCAAATAAATAAATAAATACAAATCAAAAATGTAAAAGAAAAACAGAATATAATTCTTGAAGTGTTGCTTTGTTAAAACTCAACGTTTTCTGAGGAGATTCCACGCTCAACACATTAGAGAAGGTTCTTGAATGTTGGTTCAGTTTGACGGGTTCAGGAAAAGTTTCAAAAGCTCCCCAAAAGTCCCGGCGGTACCAGACAGGTGTTGCAGTTCGTACGTCGGACTGTTGGTGGCAGCCGCGTTACCTCTAGTCTGCAGGAAACCAACGAAGAAGAACTCGGAAGCGCTCCTCTGCTCCACATGATGGAGCGGCTGCAGACATTAAAAACTGTCTGAAAACAAAGACAAAGCCGCTAAATCTTAACTGCCACCATGGATGACGAGGATACGGTAAGCCCTGATAACTAATTCAACAATTTTCTGCGTATAAATGTCACGCAGGTTGGCGTTAGCCAATCAATCGCCAAACTCTATTAACGAAACTTGTATTTTGTTAACACATCTTTATTTAACAAACTCTGCAACCTTTCATGCACATGTTATTTATTGATTCTAAATATGCAGCAGCTTATTTAACGATCGGCTAATATAGTTACGAAATAGTAATTTTATCTGACTATAAAAATATAAATATTTGCTACTACTAAAATACTGCATCATTGTGCTGCTTTATGTTGCTAAAAATACAAATCTTGACTATAAAGTTATGTAACATTTCGTTTTATTGAACGTTTTCCAGCATTTTCCCTTCAACCTAATTAGTTTGGCTTTTTAAAGCAATTTTGCTTTCTAAATGTCAAGAAGAAAAAGTTGGTGTTAGCTAGTCGATTCGCACCAAACTCCATTATAAAAAACAGGTTTTTTTGTCACATGTACTGGTTAACAAACTCCGGAACGTAGTCTAAGCTATTTTTATCACTGATTCTAAATATCTCGCATCTTATTTAACAATCGGCGATTTAATACTTTTTATTGATTGATTAATTGTGGCACCAGTGGCCTATATTTGAAAGCAGGTTAACAGAAAATTAGGTTAAGAGAGAGGGGAAAGACATGCCCATCATAACAGACGTTTTAAGATAAATGTAATAACATGACTATTAGTCCAGATCATTTGGTATGAAAAAGAAGACACGTTTTGTGGCCATGAATGTATATAAGATTTGCTTTTATTAAATGTTTTCTGGTGTTTTCCCTTAAACTTAATCCAGTTGTTATTCAGAATCGGCCTTATTATTCAAGTTTGTGACACAAAAAAGCTTAAAAAAAGTTTTTTCTTTCTTCTAAATGTGTCTTTACTAAGAAAAAAGAAAAGCCAAGGTTGAAATAGTGTGAATATTAATCTGGATTAATCTGCAAACAGCGCTCTGCAGCTCCACCCGGAAGTAAAAATCAGTTTGTGTCCAGGATGTGTGGGGTCTGCAGGGATGTTAGCTGCTCCTTTTCCTGACCCCAGACCTGTACAGGTCCTGGACCGGTTCTGTTCTGTGGATGATCAGAACCACAAAGTGCTGCATGAACACAGGACCGACTGCATGATGGCCACGAAATATTTTTTTTTAGAATGATCTTATAAACCGGATATCGCTTTTGTCTTTTCAAGGCTGCCATCATTATTTAAGGCAATTAGTTCAAATGAATCGCTGTTTTGCTATTTAATTCTCTTTATTTGTTTATTTCTGAAATTATCATTGGGGAAAAAGCCTATTTATGTTAGCATAAAAGAGAAATCTAATGATAAATAAATTAAAAACATTTAAGTAAATAAAATTTACTTTGTATTTTTAGATACAGATACACACAAGCACTGAATTCAAAGCCAACCTTTTATTCAACCAACTTTTTACCAAAACTGCAAGTTTTTTAAAAAGAAAAAAAATGACAAAGGGGCGGAGCTTCCTGGGTCTGCGTTGTGATTGGTTGGGAGGATGTAATGACTGTAATAGTAACCTACATAGCTAGAATGCAAAAGGAAGGAAAAGTTTTATTACATTGAACTTTTTATTGACCCTTTTTTTCCTATCATTGATATACATCTATCGATCGATTATATATCATTATTGAATTATCGTCCAGCTCTGCTTCATCCTGCAAAGAATCGTATTAATACAGGAATTTAATACAGATTCTTCTGAACACTCAGAAAGCCGCCTCCAATACAGTTTTGCATTCTGATTTTAAGGATTTTATCTTATTTAGGCAAATTAGAATACTGATTTATGTTATTAATGCTATTTTTATTACTCTTATGATGTAGTTAATTTGGATAAATAAATGCTCTTTTGTTGCTGGAGTCTCACCTTGTAGTTGATCGTACTGTAGGACTCAGCTCAGGTGTTTTAGGTGTCGCTCTGTTACCTGTCTCTCTCTCTGTCTCTCTGTTCAGGCCGGGTATCGGGAGCTCTGCCCTCAGTGCGCCGCCGTGGACTGGGGCATCTCGGACGAGGGTCGCTTCTACTGCAGGTCCTGCCACAATGTCATCGAGGTAAACGACTGATCAGTGTGGCATACGACAGGGTTTTACTTTCAAACCCACAAGCTTTTGTTCTAGCAGGTCTTAAATTATAGTTTGTGTTACTAAAAACGTCAGAAAAAGTTCAATTGTGCAGCTTTGTCGTTTCTACGTCCTGCACTGCCTCGACTCGCCTGAAGGTGGCACTGTTGCGCCTTCAAAGTGTAAAATTTTCTTGGTGTTTTTGAACTTCCTCAGAGAACCAGAGAGGTGGTGGACATGTCGTTTCTTAGCGACACCAGCAGAATTTCCTGGGTCTCCAGTAAATCCAGAACCAAGAAGCCAGGTCAGTATTTGTCTCCTCTTCCTTTTTTTTTTTTTCCCAGGGATCAGATGCTTGTTATTTAGGCGTCTGTTTACTTGGGTTTATTGACGTGGGTCTAAGGGATCTGGAGGTTAGACAAATCAATTAAAACTGGCATCAGTTCTGAAACGAACAGGAAGCTTGTGTAGAGAAACACTTGTTTGTGTTTGTGACCCGACTAACAGCATCATATAATGCAGGGGTGTCAAACTCATTTTGGTTGAGGGGCCGCATTCAGCTTAATCTGATCTCAAGAGGGCCACACGAGTAAACTCATTGCAAGATTAAATAGAACTAATAAAAGTGGACTTGTTGATTTTTATATTAAGTTAATTTCACCTTTACACAATATATTATGAATAACCTCAGCGTTTTTAAGAAAAGTATGTGCAATTTCAACAATACTTTTACTCAGTTAAACATTTACTTGTGCATTATGCATAAGAACTGATCACAGGGATTATACAATGTTGAAAAACATTTATTCACATTTTTTGGAACTTAAAAACCCTGCCCTGCATGACAAAATACATCAAACAGATAAAAATTAAGAAATGACCTCAATTTTTCCACAGTTGAAGCTTAATCTGCTAATTAAAACACAGCGCCCCTCGTGGACAATATAGGAACTGCATATTTTCAATTAAACAAAGTACATGTTTTTTTCAATAATTGTTTTATCATTCTCTTCCTTTTATCTTGTCCACTTGTGAAAGTCAAATCTGATGAGCTTTTTATGGCATCTTATTGCCACATTGCCAGACAGGACACTGGGGGAAAAAAAAAAGAAAAATTTATTTATTTGTTTTTTATAATGATAATGCATTTAGCCACAGGGCCGGACTAAATTGTTCGGCGGGCCGGATCAGGCCCGCGGGCCGTATGTTTGACACCCCTGATATAAAGAGTTACACTAAACCTTTCCCAGTTTTTCTTGAATTTTTCAACTAGAACATCAGTGGGTTTTCACATTTGAGCCACTCGTTGTTTTATCACTGTGTCGTTCTCCACAGAGCGCGGCCACGTCTGGATGCTGAGTGAAGTCTTCCAGTTTATCCTGAAGAGCCAGGCCGACGCTCTGCTCAGGCTGGGAGTCAGTCCTCGGTTTAAGGTCCGATGCCGTCCTTCCCGTTGACCCGGCACCAGCCGCTAGAACCCGGTCGGCCCGGTTTCACTTCCTTTGGCTTGTTTCAGGACGATGTTCTGTGTCAGATGTGGAGAATTTATCTGCAGAAGAGCCAGCAGGGGTACACCAACAACCCGGTTAACAGCTTAAAGTTCAGAGGGGTCAGTTTTCTCTACGTCACAGGTTTTATTTTATGTGTTAGGTTGTTATTTATTTATAACAAAAGAATTTCTGATATTTGTTACATTTTCACTGATTTCTTTTAACAGTTTTTTGTTTTTCAACACTTTCTTTACTTTAAAGTTCAATGTTTCTTATTATTTTAGAGCTTTTTATATTTAAAAATATACTTTTTTATATTTATGTTCACTTTTTGCTTTTACTTTTCAATTTACAGAGTAATTTTATGTATTTTATTAAGTTTTACCTTGTATGTCTACAGTTAAATTTTCTTTTAGCGTTAATTTCTGACATTTTTTTTTATTTACCCATTTTATTCAGTAATAGAAAATATATATAGTTTTTGTTTTGTTTTGGACAGTAAATTTTTTGTATCTTTTGAAGAAAAAATAAATTTTAAATATGTATCGTATTTTTTATTATTTTAGAACTCCTTATATTTAAAAACTTTTTCCTTAATGTTATTTATTATTTTATTAAGTTTTACCTTGTATTTGTACAGCTAGTTTCTTTCAGAGTTAATTTCTGACATTTTTTTTATATTTACCCATTTTATTCAAAAATAGAAAATATATATAGTTTTTGTTTTATTTTGGACAGTAAATTTTTTGTATCTTCTGAAGAAAAAATAATTTTTAAATATGTATCGTATTTTTTATTATTTTAGAACTCCTTATATTTAAAAACTTTTTCCTTTTACATTTCAATTTAGAGAGTAATCTTATTTATTATTTTATTAAGTTTTACCTTGTATTTGTACAGCTAAAGTTTCTTTCAGAGTTAATTTCTGACATTTTTATTTTATTTACCTATTTTATTCAGTAATTTCTACAAAACATGTAGTTTTTTATTGTTTGATTTGGTCAGTAAATTATTTTTGGTATTTTCTGAAGAAAACAAAATTATTTTTTTTTTCACTTTGCTCTTTGTTTCTGCTTAAATTTGCTACTTGTTTTTTGTGTTGTTTCTATTTTTTACTCTATAATCAGCAGTAGTTTTTTTTGGCATTTTATTTATTCAATTTAGAATATTTACTGAAGTCTTTTTTTTTTTTTTTTTGTTCATTTTGTTTTGCTGGTCAATTTTGTGACTATTTTATAAATTATCATTGCTAATGGAGGAAAAATCTGCTGATTTTTCTTATTAAAATACTTTTAGTTTCTATTAAATTGTTCTAACATATTTATAAATAAATTCCCAACCATAATTGATTAGTTTTCTCGTCTGTTTTCCCACCAGGAAGCGTTGGGCTCTGACTCGGACAGCGCAGCGGATTCTGTTCTGTCGCAGAGCCTCTCTAACACCGGGTCCAATGTTCCCAGCTCCGCAGGTTTTAACTCAGGTACCACGACAACGTCAAAACGGAAACGGTCCACGGAACCGTTTCTTTTCTTTCAGTCGTAGCGAGTGACAGACATCACTCTTTATGGAAGAGAGAGAGTTTGGTGGTTTAAGAAAGTCCATTTATTTTTGTGTAAAACAACAGATTTTAAACTGTAAATTACCTTTTTAAACCTCAGACACCACCAGTGATTGGTTGGGATCCGGGCACAGCAGCACGCGTCCGACGGCTTCATGGAAGCGGAGTCGCTGCCTGATGACCATGAAGAAGACTCTGGCGCTGATTCACCTGGCTCTGGTTTGGAGCCGCGAAGCGCTGACGCTCAGCGACCTGCTCAGGTAACGTTTGCACACACCTGGATGATTAACACTTTAGACCAGGGGTGTCAAACTCGTTTTGGTTTAGGGGCCGCATGCAGTTTAATCTGATCTCAAGAGGGCCACACGAGTAAACTCATTGCAAGATTAGATAGAACTAATAAATGTGGACTTGTTGTTGTTTTTTATATTAAGTTAATTTTACACAATATATTATGAATAACCTCAGCGTTTTAAGAAAAGTATGTGCAATTTCAACAATACTTTTACTCAGTTAAACATGTCCTTGTGCATTATGAATAAGAACTGATCACAGTGATTATACAATGTTGAAAAAACATTTATTCACATTTTTTGGAACTTAAAAACACTGTCCTGCATGACAAAATACGTCAAACAGATAAAAATTAAGAAATGATTAGAATTTTTCCACACCTGAAGCTTAATCTGCTAATTAAAACACAGCGCCCCTCGTGGACAATATAGGAACTGCATATTTTCAATTAAACGAAGTACATGTTTTTTTCAATAATTGTTTTATCATTCTCTTCCTTTTATCTTGTCCACTTGTGAAAGTCAAATCTGATGAGCTCTTTGTGGCATCTTATTGCCACATTGCCAGACAGGACACTGGGGGAAAAATATATATATATATATATATATATATATATATAGGGCTGGGCAACGATTAAAATATTTAATCGCGATTAATCGCCCTGATTAATCGCGATTAATCGCGATTAATCGCGATTAATCGCATTGTATTTACAAACTCCAAGAATGAATTCAAAAGTAGTGTAAAGAGCACTTTTATTTTAATGTCCTGCTGCCATATGAACAAAAGTGTTGTAACATTTGTAGCACTTATTTTATACTGGATATTTTCGACCCATCTATTGAATTTAGTGCACTAGTTGATCTTTTCTTCATAAGAGAACAGCAAGCACTGCAGCCAAAATATGGCCTTTTTTGACCTGCTGTATATTAGCCAGACCCTAAGCTTGATGTATCATGAAACTGTTGACCTTTTGGGTTTTGTGGTTTTTATTTTATTATTAAAATTAAATAACAATAATAATAATAATAATAATAATAATGTTATGTTCAGTGTTTTTTCGCTAATCCACCTCTTATATATTTCAATCCTTATGTAATTTTGTCTGTGTTGTGTGCACCTGCCTGTTGCTTTAATCCTATAAATTTCCCCGTCGTGGGATAAAAAAAGGATTAGCTAATGTTATCTTATCTTAAATAACACTTTTTAATATATGTACTGGGTTCTTTCAAGGTCTTAATTGCATGTTATGTGTGGGCTCCAGTAACATCCATCCATCCATCCATCCATCCATCCATCCATCCATCCATCCATCCATCCATCCATCCACTGATCTACCTGGATGTTCCCTGGAGGACTGAAACGCCTCAGTCAGAGACGTCTGTGGGTCTGTCGGGGCAGTGAGAGAAGTTTCGTCTCCTCTCTCCGTTTCTGGGGCTCGACGTTTTCATGTTTTTTCACATGCTTAGATAATTTGTTGTGTTTCCACTGAAATGAACCGGCTTTTTACAAAACATACAGCTTGATTTCATTTACGGTATTAAAATAAAGCCAAACGGTGCTACTTCCCCTGTTCATGTTTTTTCGCTGCTGCGGTCTCTCTCAGCTGTTTGTTTGTCAAGTTTGTGTGAGAGCTAAGTGGGCGGGCCAGGCTGAGCCTGCGTGCTGATTGGCTGGCGCCGCTGAGCCATGTACGAGAGGGGAGGGGGAGCGGGAGAGTGCTGCCTGACTGACACTGACTGAAAGCATGTGAGCAACATGCGTTAATGCGCGATAAAATAAATATCGCCGTTAATAGTCTAATGAATTAACACGAAATTAACGCGTTAACTTGCCCAGCCCTATATATATATATATATATATATATATATATATTTTTTTTTTTTTTATATATATATAATGATAATGCATTTAGCCACAGGGCCGGACTAAATTGTTCGGCGGGCCGGATCCGGCCCGCGGGCCGTATGTTTGACACTCCTGCTTTAGACAGAGCTCTGCCGCACGGATAAGCGGCTATAGACAATGATTTAAATGGTTTAAATGTTCTCTCTCCCACATAAACATGTATTAGAAATGGAGTTGCCCAGGGCTCTGGCTTCTAACCCATTATTTTGTTGCTGACTTATAGTAAAACCGTTGCATTCAAACTTTTTCATCTTTAATCCATCCATAAACTTTTACAGAGAACAAACATCAATATAGTTTTGTTTCCAGGCTGCCAGACGTTCTTGTCATGTGTTCATAGCTGCTGCTAAACGAACCTTTCACCCTGACCTGTGTGGTTTCAGGCTGGTGAAAGATGGTCACGTTCCTTATGTGACCGCCTACGAGCAACTTCCCGAGGAGATGAAGCTGGTTGGTCAGGAGGCTCTTTTCTTCCATGTCGAGGTCGGTCACTGGTAATTCACTGTACTGCTGTGATTAAATTACTATTTACAGCTCAGGCTAATGTTATTATGCTAATCTTAGGATGCTAACACTGTTCACATCTAATAATGATTTTCTGACTTGGACAAAATCAGTCATAATCCACTGAAATATCAGGAAATTTGGGATGCTAATGCTACCTTACCAATGTTGACATTAGTGGCTAATACCGTATTTTTCGGACTTTAAGTCGGACTTTTTATTTATTAGGTTGGCCGATCCTGCTACTTACAGTCAGGTGCGATTTATATCAATATTAAATGGTAATTCATCCTGACCAACATGAGCCAAGGTGTAATCATTACCGTCTATCGCCACAAGAGGGCGCTCTAGGCTTGTAAAAACTATCCTGCTTCTGCTCCACTTATAAATTAATTAAAACATTAACTTATAGACAACAAAGTCTGAACGCATGTACATATGTTGTTTCACTGTTTCAGTCTGCATTCATTCAGCGGAACGTTGTGTGGAGCAGAAGAGGAAACAGACCCAGACAGAAACTGTTACTGTGCTGTGAAACTAATAGCAGCTAGCGCTAGCTCACAGCTCTGTTGTCCAGGCGGGTTACAACTTCGCTGATGGACGTGAGATTTATGTTGCTCTGAAACATCTGTGTCGTACTGTTAGGTTAGCATGTAGCATGGCTACACTCACGGTCTGATTTAAGCGTAACTTTCAGCGTAACTGCTCGTTATGATGAAATGCGCTGGATAAAACCTGCTGGTTGGAGCTGCTAATTTCCCCCATTCATCCTCCCAGTCATGTTCCACGTTATTCAGCCGATTGTGGATGCAGCTCTGTGATTGAATAAATCGGTTTACCAGATTAAATGTCAGTTTTTAGTCTTGGATTGTGTGAAAAAATTTATAAATAAATGCAACTTTTATGTTTGTTTGTTTTTTCCTCTTTGTGACGCATTTTCTGACTGATCTGATTTATATTCTGGAGCGATTTATAATCTGTAAAATACGGTAATTGGTATTTATTTATTTATTTTGCCTAAGCATAATTTTGTCAGAAATGAACAAAAACAACCTTAATACACTGAAATCTATGCAGGCTGAAGATGCTAATGCTTACATTTCAAGTTGTAGTTTCTTGCACACAGACACTGCTTGGCTCCCGTTAAAATGGACGAAGATGCGTTGCAGCATTAATTAAGATGTTCCGTTAGATGGTAACAAAACTAAACTAACGACTATGTTACTCAACAAGATAAGAAGACTCAAGTTATTATTAATATTACAAGCAAATGCTAATTTTAATATGCTAATGTGACCAGCTAATAATTATGATTTTTAGACTTCTTAAAATGCACAGTCACAATTATTTATTAGACATTTAGGTTTTTAAACAGCTTGTCCTTGGTTTGTGGCCTTGGATTAGAGAAATAAATGGGAAAAAAAATTTCTGAATCGTTAAATAATAAATTTTATTCTCTTATCTTAAAGGGTACCTATAATGCAAAATTAACTTTTTTTAGTCCTTATATACATTTTTCTGTGGATTTTGAGTCTCTGGGAGTGCAGAGAAGTTAAAGTTTAGGCTGTCCCGGAGCTGCGTGGATATCTTTTAATTCGGTTTGGGTCATATTCTTAAGGGCAACAAAATAATGTGAACAATTTTATTTTTCAGGGCTAAACAAGGTAATTAATTTCGCGGATCTACTGTTTTTATTTCTCGTAGCTATTTTTATAGTCTCAGGGATGTCGGAAGGAAGTGGAGAAGTTTAAAAACGTTTGTTCATTACAGCGTCCCCCAGCATCAGAGCCTGGTTAAGTTTTATTTTTCACAGAAAATTTCCGACATCGGTGCCTCAGCAACCTCCGTGAAAAACTTTGTAAGATTGAGAATTTGTGAATAAAACATTTCTGCACCACGAGGCCGTCGTATGTTTGCTATTAAACTACAAAAATGGCCGAAGGAGGTGGAGTAAAGCGCTGTGAAGGGGGCGGGGTGTGAAGTAGATTTAAAGAGACAGCGCCACAACCAGTTGCTCTCATTCACACCTTAGAAATGAAAAGAATCTGAGTGTTTTTGAATAAAAATGGACTGAATTGTGATGTTGGAGAACTTTTGCAAAGTGTTTTTATCCATTTTTGACTTTTATTTATTTTTTCCCCTTCCTCCTGCAGACCATCCCGTCTCATCGCTCCGTCCACAAAGAGGCGCAGGGCCTGCTTCTCTTCCTGCAGCTTCCTGCCTTTCCTCCAGTCAGCCAGCAGACCTTGCTCCACCCAGCGCCACTCTGCCTGCGTTACCTGACCGACGCCAACCTGCCCGGTAACACCCTCACCTGCCGGACCCAGTTAGTCCCACCCACCGGTACCGGGGCCGCTAACACCCTTCCTGCCGCTCCTTGTCTCCAGACCAGCTGCACAGGTGGGTCTGCGTCCTGATGGAGCGTGCGGATATGGCCGATGAGAGCTGCCACACCGTGGACCTGGCCTCGCAGCCCGACCTGCCGGCGTACGACCTGCAGGCCGCCGCCCTCCTCATCGTCACCATGAAGGTGTTGTTTGGACTGGACGACCAAACCGAGTGGTACCTGACCCGCCTGAGCTGTTTATCGGGAAGAACTCCCAATCGCTGCTGCACCTTTTTATGACTTTCGTCTCTTGTGTTTCAGGGATTTATCAAACAAGGCTGGTTCCCAGGACGACTCAGGTTTGTCCTCTGATGCGTGTTACCGTTCTGTCTTTGGTTCCTCCCACCCACAGCCGTGGGAATTTATCACTAGAGCTAAGATAAGATAGTCTTTATTAATCTCACCTTGGAGAAATTCACTTGTCACATCGACTCAATAGTCAGTCAATAGTCGGAAGAAGGTGCCAAAAGTAGGAAGAGGTGCATCAGTTATATACAGTGTATCTTTCAATATACAGATGCACCGATACACGTCTTTTAGGCCGATACCGATTATTTTCACATCGGTCTAACCCAGGGGTGTCAAACATACGGCCCTGTGGCTAAATGCATTATCATTATTAAAAAAAAAATAACAATTTATTTATTTATTTATTTATTTATTTTCCAGTGTCCTGTCTGGCAATGTGGCAATAAGATGCCACAAAGAGCTCATCAGATTTGACTTTCACAAGTGGACAAGATAAAAGGAAGAGAATGATAAAACAATTATTGAAAAAAAACATGTACTTCGTTTAATTGAAAATATGCAGTTCCTATATTGTCCACGAAGGGCGCTCTGTTTTAATTAGCAGATTAAGCTTCAGGTGTGGAAAAATTCAAATCATTTCTTAATTTTTATCTGTTTGATGTATTTTGTCATGCAGGACAGGGTTTTTAAGTTCCAAAAAATGTGAATAAATGTTTTTCAACATTGTATAATCACTGTGATCAGTTCTTATGCATAATGCACAAGTAAATGTTTAACTGAGTAAAAGTATTGTTGAAATTGCACATACTTTTCTTAAAAACGCTGAGGTTATTCATAATATATTGTGTAAAAGTGAAATTAACTTAATATAAAAATCAACAACAAGTCCACATTTATTAGCTCTATTTAATCTTGCAATGAGTTTACTCGTGTGGCCCTCTTCAGATCAGATTAAGCTGAATGCGGCCCCTCAACCAAAATGAGTTTGACACCCCTGGTCTAATCGATCCCCGATATTTGCTGCCTTCTTTTTTTTTTTTATGACACAAGGATGACAAATGTTACACAAATCTCAATTTAAACAAAAAAAAAAGCAACATTTATTAACAAAACATATTAACAATGGATAGCAAATAGATGTTAAATAATATTTAAATATATAATAAAACAAACTTAAACACTTAAATGTTTGCGGTTGATGTTGCAGCATGAGACTTTATCGTGCAAATGACCTTCCTCAGAGTATTTGTAGACAGCAATGTAACAACAACAAAATATGTGAACAATCTGAACCAGAGTATGCTAATGAATCGGCGAACGCACGTATCAACCGATACAAGAAAAACAGAAATGCAAATATCGTCCCAAAATGTTGGCCGGCCGTTGTATCGATGAACCTCAATAGCCATGTTTACAATGACAAAATCTCACAATCTGGTTGAAATGTAATAATAATAATAATAATAATCGGATTGTACTGTTTATATGGCCACACAATCAATTAATCCCACTATAACGAGCGTGTATATGCAGCTGGTTTTATTCAGAGTAGAACCACTCTGACATGCACAGTTATCACATTCCCCTAAAAAGAAAAAATACAGAAGAACTTCCGTCTTTGCTAAACTACAAAAATAGTAAACAAAGCAGTTTTATACGAGTTTGTTTGTCTTCTGAGCGCCCAGGCTGGACTTACACGATGTTCTAATTACGGCTGAAACGTTACAGAGTAAAGCAACGATTTTGAGCTCTTTTAGTTGTTTTTTAAACGGGTTTTATCAGGAGCGCCGACAGTTTTGCATCCTGACGTATTTCCGCTACTCGCCAACGTGGAAATGCGTCAGTTTGCCACATTCAAAATAACTTGATCCTGACAAACGTTTACATGAACGTTGATCAGATTATCAACCGGCATAAACCACCACTCTTACATTAAAATTATAATTTAATTCCGATGTAAAATTAATCCGATCATCATATTCCATTTGAGTCGTTTACATGACGCCTTTTTATTCCGATCGGCCCTTTTATTACGATTACTTTAGTCCATGTAAACGTAGCTTATTTATCAGCATCAGTCCTTTAAGCAGCAGAACAGAGTTTGTGTTCTGGGTTCCTGCGGATGTAAAGAAAAAGCCTGGATTTATTTTCCAGGTCTGATAACGGATGGGAAAAAGAAAAAAGTACAAAAAATAAAAAACTTTTTTCCAGTTTGAGCCCTCTACCCTGTTGTTAAGCTTTTATTTATCCATCGGTGGGTCCATCCATCTAATTATCCGTCAATCTATCCAGACTAATTGTCTGGTCTATTCTGGGGTTCCACATTTAAAGTGTAACCACCATAAAAGCACCTGTGATAAAATCGTTGTGAACTTTTTTGTATTTACACTTTTAAAATGAACTGAAAGTAAATTTTCAGGCTGGAAATCTGAGATGAAAAGATCCGGTTCAGGAAGTCCGGTATCCCTGCAGCGCGTCTTAGCTGAATGAGTTTATTAATCTGCGCAAACACGGAGCGCAGATAATGAGCCGTTAGTCCAGCTGCTGGTTATTAAGATAAAACGCCTCATTTCCATCTGAACTACAAGGTTTTTTTGAAAAAAAGTTGTTTCTTTGGTTTCGTTTTTTAATGATTTTAGCACCTTATTACATATTTACGTTCTAAATCCGTAAATGTTGCATCGATCAACAAGTTTCAGCTGATATAATCCGGCACAGACCGGCCCGGCTGATTTACTGCAGCTCCTCGCCACAGCGCGTCCAGGGATGATGTGACTTAAATAATTTAGTGACGCGTTGTGCAGCTCTGTGCACCGGGTCATTTATAGCGGCTTTGGTTCTGCTCCACAGAGCTGTTCAGCTTCAGGAAGTGGTACCGACTGGTTCAGGCCGCTTTGACCCGGGCTCAGCAGAGGAGGAACCAGGACATCGCCAGGTGAGACGTCAAGTCACCTGCAAGTCTGTGTTCAGGGTTAAACGCTCCTCACTGCAGGTTTTTATAGGATTTAATTTGTTAATAGCTTGTTTTAACGCCCATTTATTCTGTTTTTGTTTTACAGGAAACAGTGGAAGGGAAAGAATGTGTTTTTCACGAACAAGAGGGACAAACATTTCGCGATAAAGAAGAGAAGTAATAATCTGAATAAACACTAAAAGGTCCATTTTTTGTTGTTGTTTAGAAGCAGTCGGGTAGGGAGGCTATTTCCAAAAGGCTTGGAGCCAAATAAAGCCCTGCAGAGGTTCTGCTGCTAGAACTGGGTCATGGACCGATCAGTGGTCCCTAAACGGTCCAGTCAAAGTCCAGAGCCGGAACCTCCAGGCATGCTTTGTGGTGCCTTTTTAAGAGAAGGCTGCAGAAAACTAACCTCAGTCAAATCAATTAGGGCTTCTTTTCTCATGACTTTTATTTTGAAATTGAGTTGACCCGGATCCAAATCAGCAGAACTTTGTAGAACCATCCGTCTGCGTGGTTTTATTGGGGCGTTCATCTGTTGCTCAGGTTCCCCATCGTGTGTTTTTTGTTATTTATTGAGGGAAAAAAGCAGGAAGCGGAACTGAAAGGCGTCGTTTCTGTGCAGGAATCTCCGAGAGTATCCAGATGTGCTTTAAGAGGCTGTCTTCCCAACCGGCCGCCGTCCAGGACGCCGGACCCTCCAGCTTCCTGTTCTGCTGGGGGGGCGAGGACGGGTCGGACGGGTCGGACGGGTCGGACGGGCCCGGCCTGCACCACCTGAAGCTGGACGGAGTCGTCTCCCCGAACCGCGGCTTCGTGACTCCCTGGAACTTCAAATACTGGCATCCGCCGCTCCGACCCTGCAACCCCCGGTGAGTCTGAGCTCAGCCGGCGCCGGCTCGCGGATGAGGGTTCTGGTGCCAGACCCAGACGTGTGCTTCTCCTCTACTGCAGGACGTGCAGCAGTCATTACGGCGAGCTGGAGCCGACGCTGCCGCGCTCCTTCGTCTGGCTGCTGCAGCTCTTCGCCTTCATGCTGGACGTGGAGCCCTGGCGTCTGTTCGACGCGGTGCTGGAGGTGGAGAGGCGGGTGTTTGGCGTCAAATCGCCGCAGAGCGGACAGCAGATCGAGATCGAGGAGAACGCCGGGAAATGGAGGAGGAGAAGGACACGGACTGAGAAACAGACCAGGACTCAGAGTTGAGATCCAGTAAGGAAACCGAAAAGCTGAACTAAAGGAAGAAAACAGAATGAATGTGACGTTTGTTACTCAGCTGCATGATAGAAATATTTTTCTAATTAACCGAACATCCTGCTCTCTGGACAGATGACAGAAAATACCACAAAAAATACGGATAACTTAGACTTAGACAGCTTTATTTGTGCGTACAGAACGAAATATAATAAGATAAAAGCAGAAATGCTCCTAAAAGAGAATTTGTTGGGCTTTTTTTTTTTGAAAATATTTATTTTCTCTACAGAAAACACTTTTTCTAAAATGTATTTTTAATAATCTAAACATTTAGTAGAGGCGTGCTGTCTGCAGTTAATTGGTGTGAATGTCTGGGTTTGTTTTTACTCGTCCTGCTTTGTCTGGAAACAAAGAGACAGCGGGGCGCTGCAGTGGCAGCGGAATGACCAGCAGGGGGAGACAAACTGCAGCTTTTCTTTTCCGGTCCTGAGCTCATTCTGAAAATCACAGCTTCTGCATTCACACACACATCAGCAGACCAAACCCATCACAGCTGTTTCTGCTTTCTGAAAGCTTCTCCTTCCCCAGAACATCAATGTTTAGGAAAGTTTTGTCCATTCCTGCAGGTAAACACAGAAAAACTCAAATAAATCCAGTTCTTAGGCTGCAGGTTCTTTCAGTCCTGCTCCTGCTGCCATGGAGATATTACAACAAGCAGCCAATTGGCCAACCATATGGTGCTGCGTTCACTTGCTGTAGGATTTTATGGGGTTGTATGCTGTCTCTCTGAATTTCTCGTTTAATTATGTTCAAATAAACAGTCGATCTCTGTAGTTTTCCTGGCTCTAAACGTTCTTTAATTTTTTTATTTCTTTTAGACTTTGGCTGCTTTCTTTACTCCCTTTCATACAATTTCAGAAAAATATTTTTGGTTAAGTCTGTTTTGCTTTTAACTTTAAATAATTTGGGGACAAGAAGACATGCTGACAACATAGGGGAAGAAATATCAGTTTTGGAGTTCCAAAGTGCTGGATCTCATTATTTTCTTTAAATTATGTTTCCTTATAGCAAAAGGTAAGAAAAGTGTGCCTTCTTTGTGACAGCTGGAGTTCATCACATTCATAATTATCACTCATTATTTGATAATTTCCGTTTATTTTCTTGGACATTGGAATTTCTGATCCAACCGGTGGGAAAACCAGTTGATGGTGTAACAGCAGAAGGTAAAATTTGAAATGTCTCATCCTCAGCATTAAACTCCAATTTTAGGTGCAGAAATAAACATTTCATACATGTATATTTCTGATGTTTTGTGTTATTAAATCAATGAGGCATAATCACTTTTCCTTTTTATTAAAAACAAGACATGCAGTAATGTTATTATTTCCATTTCTTTCCGGCGGTTTTCGTTTCTTACTTTCTAGTCGTAAAGTCGACCTTTGAAGCACCAGCTGAGACATTTGGACCACGAACTCCAGAGATGAACCAGTTTTGTTCACACGACTGACCTGAAATTCATGTAACAAGAACTGATGGCATCAGGTTCTTTACCCGCCTGTTGTAAGTTGTGCTTCTCTGCTAGTTTCCCGTTTCTAAGAACAAAATGTCTTCTGTGTGGTTTTCCACCGGGTTTCTGATTCGGGACTGAATTCTGTGTTTCCTTTAAATAAAAATAATTTAAGGAATGTGGTGACACCTAGATTTTATGATGTGGAATCTGTTGAAACTAACGTAACTAATATTGAACCGATGCAAAAATAACTCAATGACCCACATTTATCTTTTTAGATTTGAAACTTTTTGTCTTTAAATTTTGCCTTACCAGCTTTTAATAGGGTGAATTTTTGGACCGTAGCTGCCTTTTCATTCACAGACAGCTTGGAAAAGAACCAGTTTTAAATTTTATCTTTAGGCTCTTTTTTTTTTTGGCGAGGACACAATTTTTCCCCCTTTTTTTTATTTTGCAGAATATTGAAACATCTCAAGATAACAGTTTTACTGGCAGAAGGTAGGATTGACGCAGATCCAGTCTTAGTAGCACCAGGACGGTGTCGGCTGTACGTTGCGTAGATTTTAAACGGAAATTGACTGAAACTGAACGTTAACATCCTGAGAGACGACAGAAAACAGCGTAACAAAGGTCTGCAGATTGTGATAAAGCTGAACAGCCATTTATCCTCTTTGAGGAATTAAAAATCATTTAAAATTACTCTGAAACTGAGATGTTTTTTTCATTCGTCTCCATTGTTCTTGTGGAAGTGGATGTGTGAGAATAAATCACTGCGATCCAACAGCAGATTTAACTAGGGCTGGATAATATAGAAAAAAAACATTGATAAAATAGAAATCATATTGATCGATATCGATAATTATAAACAAATTAAAAACATTTTTTTTATTTTTTTAAGTAAAGTCCTGGCCGGTTTATTTTTAGATACAGACACAAACACTGAATTCAAACTCAACCCTTTAGTCAACCAACTTTTCACCAAAACTACAAGTTTTTAAAAACAGAAAAAAGAACACATGCTCTCTGAACTCTCTAAAGGGGGCGGAGCTTCCTGGGTCTGCGTTTGTGATTGGTTGGGAGGATGTAATGACTGTAATATTACCCTACATGAGCCTAGAATGAAAAGGAAGGAAAACTTTTATTGAACTTTTTATTGACCCTTTTCTATCATCGATACACGTCTACCGATCGATATTTATCGTTACTGAATTATCGTAGCTTTAACGTCTGCAGGAGCTTCGTGTTCAGGTTCAGACCAGCCGACTGTTTGTGGAGCAGAAACTCTGTTTTTCTTATTCCCCCTCCTTTTTTTTTCCTTTCATGTTTGAGGCGTCCAGAGATTCGACTGGAAAAAAAAAAAAAAAAAAAAAAAGTAAAAACACGGCCCAGTTTCCAGATTTAGAGAAGGTTCCTCCTGCTGCTGTCAGGCTGCTGATATAAACCATCTGGAGGACGTCCAGGTTTCTCACGCAGGGTTCCTGGAAAGCAAACGCGCCTCTCTGTGCCGAGGATTCAGGACCGGCTGCTGGCTCCCGGGTCGGACCTCAGAACCGAGGAAGAGGAGGAGAGAGTCTCTGCTGCTCAGACGATGAAGGAGCGAGAAAACAGTTTGGGGTTTAAATCCAGCCTGATAAGGAGTCGAACTTTACTTTTTAATGTAAATTAACACCAATGCTTCACATTTCTCTAAATACTCAAGTTACTCACTTAAACCTCTTTTCAGAAGTGTCTCTTTTTTTATGTTTCTAAACATCAACCACAGATTTTTTTTTTCTACATCACACACTTTTCTGTTTATTTCTGAAAACATTATTAATTGGCGAAATTCACCTGCTTTTTGATCCTGTGTTAAAATGTCTAAAATTTTATTTTAATTCTCAGTTTCTCAAACAACACGACCCAAACAAAAGGTTTTTTTCTGAAAACGAGCTGAGCTGATTCATTTAGTGTTTAATTAATAATTGGTGGAAAGGCTTTTTACTGAAATAAACTTCCTTGTATTGGAATTAAAATTATTTCATGAAAAACAATTATTTTACCTTCATAAAACAAAAATCTAAATTATTTTACATTGAGTCTAAATCACCAAAATGTATTTTATTTACATTTCTAGGAAATGCTTAAACAGGCAGCAGCGTTTAAAAAAAAACAAATTCACTAAAATAAAATCATTAATTAGTCGTTCTTTCTATCAAACCGGCATAATTCATAAATAAAGGAGAAGTTTCTCCTGATCTCATTTTCAATGCTTCAATTTTAATGTTTTAAACTGTCGCTATATATATATATATATATATATATATATATATATATATATATATATATATATAGGGCTGGGCAAGTTAACGCGTTAATTTTGCGTTAATTCATTAGACTAGTAACGGCGATATTTATTTTATCGCGCATTAAACGCATGTTGCTCACATGCTTTCAGTCAGTGTCCAGTCAGCAGGCGCGCTGACTGCAGCGCGCTGTCACGGCAGCACCTCCCGCTCCCCCTCCCCTCTCGTAACATGGCTCAGCGGCGCCAGCCAATCATCACGCAGCTCAGCCTGGCCCCGCCCACATCAGCTCTCACACAAACTTAATACACAAACAGCTGAGAGAGACCGCAGCAGCGAAAAAACATGACGGGGAAGTAAGGCACCGCCGTTCGGCTTTATTTTAATACCGTAAATGAAATCAAGCTGTATGTTTTGTAAAAAGCCGGTTCATTTTCAAGTGGAACACAACAAATTTATCTAAGCACGTGAAAAAAACATGAAAACGTCGAGCCCCCAGAAACGGAGAGAGGAGACGAAACTTCTGTCATTGCCCCGACAGACCCACAGATGTCTCTGACTGAGGCGTTTCAGTCCTCCAGGGAACTACAGGTAGATCAGTGGATGGATGGATGGATGGATGGATGGATGGATGGATGGATGGATGGATGGATGGATGGATGGATGGATGTTACTGGAGCCCACACAATACCAGTAATTAAGACCTTGATTGAAACAATATAAGAGGTGGATTAGCGAAAAACAACTGAACATAACATTGTGTTATTATTAATTATTATTATTATATATTAATTATTAGTATTATTATTATATTATTAACTTATTTAAGTTGTAATAATAAAATACAAAAAAACAAAAAACCCAAAAGGTCAAACAGTTTTCATGAGACATCAAGGCTTAGGGACTGGCTATATACAGCAGGGTCAAAAAAGGGCCATATTTTGGCTGCAGTGCTTGCTGTTCTCTTATGAAGAAAAGATCAACTAGTGCACTAAATTCAATAGATGGGTTGAAAATATCCAGTATAAAATAAGTGCTACAAATGTTACAACACTTTTGTTCATATGGCAGCAAACATTAAAATAAAAGTGCTCTTTACACTACTTTTGAATTCATTCTTGGAGTTTGTAAATACATGCGATTAATCGAGATTAATCGCGATAATCAGGGGCGATTAATCGCGATTAAAATATTTAATCGTTGCCCAGCCCTAATATATATATATATATATATATATATATATATATATATATATATATATATATATACATACTGCTTTATTTCTCTATTTAGATTTCCTGTTATATTTATTTGCTGATTTTTTTTTTTTCCCATAGTGAAAACACTTTTATTCAGAAAAGCTTCATTCACAGGATTAGAAATAATAAAACTTATTAGTTGTTTGTATTCCTAAATTTGTTGTAGGGAGATATTTTACAAGTTTAATCGTAAGAAAAAAAATCCTGAAATATAGAAACTTCTACGTTTTTTATTTCAAAACCGCTGGTTTTGTAAAGAAAACAGAAATTCACATTTTCCTCTGAGAAGTTAAGATTTAATCTGTTAATTGTTTGAGCTGCATTTATTACAACAGATAAAAATAACACCGCATCAACTTCAATCATGAATAAAAACACAAATCTAATCTTTTTTATGATTGGTTAAAAAGCAAAAAGAACTATTTATTTTTTCTGATCCTCCACCGAAGCTCCAGGAATCGTTCCCAGGAAACTTTGACTTCAGTCGCTGGTTAACCCTCAGATTTAATTTCCTCGCCTGTTTCTTTACTTCAGTTTCTGTCTCTGATGGTTTTATCTGGTTTGTTTCTGCACGTCTTGGTGGAAAACTTTAAAACTTTGTCTCCAAACCTGTTGCCCAACTTGACTCTATTTTCATCTCTCTGTACACCAGTTTAATCTTCAGATTCATTTTCCTTTTATTTATTTTTTGGCTGCACTGATCATCAGCGCGTCAACATGTTCTGGGCCGGGATGTCTTTTTAAGTTATTTGGTTTGTTTGGTTAAAAAGTAAAAAAAAAACAAAAAAAACATAGAAGCTGCCACCAAGAGTCCTCACATAACTTCTGCTTTAAATAAAACTTAATTTGTTAAAAGGAAAACGTCTGTTAGATTTTCCAGGCGTCTTTTGTTCATGATATCTTGTGTAAAAACAAAAAGCAGAACATATGAATAAGACGTTTTCAGGAGGGCGCTGCTTATCTGGCAGCAGAGAATGATTTTTGGGAAGTAAGAGCAGACGGATCCAGGAAGTGTTTATTTTAGCTGGTGTGAGCGCTCTGGATTATGTTAGCTCAGCAAAGATAAAGTTTACTTTCTATGACGCAACAACAATGTCAGAAGGTCAAAGCGGGCCTTTTCCCTTCAGCGGGTCTAAAGAAAATCAAAATATCAGGCAGAAAAAAGCGAGACGTTAGAAAAGTAACAGAAGAAGAAGAACGAGAAAACGTAGCGGAAGGACAAACTTAACAAAAGTCTGAATGTTTGCTGTGAAAACAAAGCGACAACAGCAGAAAAGGATTTGGCGTTAGGATGAGGCCCAGTCATCCGTTTTCTTCTGATTCTGGAGGGTTTCCCTCCATTCGTGGTTTAAACATTCGTAACATTTGCTGGTCGAAGGGAAATCAGCTGCTGAGGTTTCAACAACAGCCTGAAGCTGCAGCGTGAAAAACTAAACAGAACCAAGGAGCTGAAAACAAGAAACAAAGGCAGGAATTTAATTCTGAGACAAAAGATTTTTTTGTGTTATTGTTTGAAATTAATTCTAGTTCTAGTTTCAAACTGGACACATGAGCTTTAGTCTTCAACTGAACCCAGTAAATTAACCTTGGAGCTAAAGTCTGGAATAAAGAGAGACGATCAAACCCTAAACCTCAGGAACTAACCTGGACCTTCGTTTAGGAGCTAAAGTCAGGATGGTGGTGCTGGGTCCCGGGTTCAACTCCCGGACCCCTCCTGCATCTCCTTCCCATCTTGTCTCACTCCACTTTCAAATACACTGCAAAAACAACTAAAAATAAGTAAAATTTTCTTAAAATCAGTGTATTTGTGCTTGATTTGAGGAGGTAAATAAGATTATTTGCCAATGGAATGAGTATTTTTTTGCACTTAAAATAAAACAATTCATCTCCATCATCTTATTTCAAGGCAGAATGTCCTAATTATCTTATTTTAGGGGTAGAAATTCTCATTCCATTGGCAAATAGTCTTACGTAGCTGCTCAAATCAAGTAAAAAATATAGACATTTTAAGAAAATTTTGCTTATTTTTAGTTCCCTTTTTGCAGTGTGGAGAAGCGTAGAGCCACAAGGAGAGTCGTCTGCATTGTCCATGGCTTTCCAGCAATAAAGAGACACCCAAATAACAGCATAGATTAGTAGATTCATGGGTACTTGACTGACTACAGGTCCAATGAGCTGGTGACACGTAGCCCAAATGCGTTCTCTTGCCCCTGGTTAAATTTATGAAGTACATGGGAGTGCTGGTTTTCAGGATTTTCTGTCTTATTCCAGATGCGAGCACGCATCTACCCCAAATTTGTTTCCTTCAGTTGTTGACTGCAAATTCCCCTGATAAACATTGTATCGGTGCTGATGTGGAACCACAGAGGCTCACGGCGCAGCAGGAGGTTGAATTAAAACACAACTTAGTCTTTGAGCTAATCTTGTCTTTGCTGTTTTTTGTTTGGTTAAACTACATTTTCAGAACGTTCTACCAACCCCATGAGTGCCCATTTGTTCACAGTCATGTGATCAAAACATGCGCAGAATTTAAAAAGCCACCGCCCCACTTCTTAGTCGGCACGCTTCCATATTTATTGACAATAACAACGTGTCCCATCCATGCAAGTGGTGGACATCGTTTCTGAAAATCAGATTTTTGCAGAGAATTTAAACAATTTGCTGAGTCTGTGTTTTCACACCCATTTAGGAGCGTCTGAAACTCACAGCCTGTTAAGCACCGGTACCTGTTCTTCCCCGTGAGAAGACAGCCACAGGTGACAACTTCCCAACAAACCATTAGGGCGCTAAGTGACAGCAGGTTCTTCCGCAAAACATTTCAAGACACTTTTTTTTGTTGCTGTCTGGGTTGGCTTTGTGAACAAAATAAGAAGCTGGAGACAACACTCCTTCTGAGCTGCCAGGTTGGGCGGCAACCAAGCCACTGCGATTGACAAAGGAAAGCGGATGCCGGGATGTCGGGAGGAACGTTTGTATGAGCCGCCAATTGTAGGATTTTAAAATGGAAAAAACAGAATTGTCTCTGAGGACAGAGAAAGAAGCCGAGGTTATTCTCCAGCATGCATGAACACAGAAAGGATGACACACAGCAAATGAGAGGATCGTAACGCTGAGCTCATTCTGCATTGTCGCTTTAATACACAACCCATTTACTACACTTCCCACCAAGGTGTCGGCTTCATTATTAAAACACAAATGGTCCTGGGAAGTGGCCGACTTAATATGCTTTGTATAAACTGTCATAGGCAGCTTAAAGATGACATCTATATCATAAAACTGTTTGTTTTTTTGTTGTTTTCAATGAAAACAACTTACAGAAATGGCTAAAACAATAAAAATATGTATTAATTCTTTTAGAATATTTCACCTGCAACGGTTGTGTGATGTGATTGCCTAAAGGACTCCAATTACTGACTAATTAGGTGATTTCTGAAGGCACTTAGCTGCAGTCGGTTGAATGAAGGGATGTCAGAGTAAAGTGGCAAAGCAATTTTTTCCCCAATGTGTTGAAATACAGGCAGACTGGGCTCAGCGCAGACCAATTTTAAACCTTCGCGTACTGTTGCCGGTTTGCTACTGTAGTTTTCAATGCCGATGCATTCAGACAACATTTCTGCTAACGTCTCCCTCCTCACAGGCTAAATCACCAAATTATATCATTACATCTTGATCCCAAAATTAAATGCTGGAGACTTGAGAGAAGAGTGAGAGGTTCCCTTCAAATTCCCGAATGAGAATCCAATCAGTTTTCTTTGCTCTTGCAAAAAAACCACACGACCCCCGTCCTGTTTGACTGGTGTGTGGAACGCACGACTGAATAATCAGACGCTGGATCACAGCTCACCTCAAACTAGTGTAAATATGAGCATTGGTGAATTGGTAATGGGCGTGCACACATAAAAAAAAAAACTTGTAGACCTGGTGACTTTTAATGGTTATTTCACCAGAACAATACCAGACATGAATCTGAGCAATTTATAAGTGCATGATAGGCAGTATGTGTGTTGGTTTGAGCAACCTGCCTACAGGCTAAAGTTGTTTTGGTCTCTGAAGGATCCATTACAAAACAATAAATTAACTCAGGTAAAGTAAATCTGCAATTAGCCAACGGCTTTCTCTGCAGTCCCATCCATGTTAAACATTTTGTTTATCACTGTTTCAAAAAGTACCCAAACGAAAGTCCAAGTTTAATGAAACTATTTAATAGAAATAGTCAAAATCTTACGTAAAATAATGGATTCACACCTTATCAACTATCTGTAAACTTTTCTGTTCAAGTGCTTATAGATTCCAGTTCAGAACAAAACTTCAAACCCCGATTTTGTCTGTTAACCCCGGTCCAGAACATCTCTTCACACTGTTTACGTCGTCACCTTAGATGGCCGACCTCTGGAAACAAATCATTTTTTTCAAACCAAACATCTTCACTTCATTGTTTCAGTTAACCATGAAAAAAAAAATCGTCTCCTTGGTTTTTCCCACCAAAGACGCCCCAGTCGAGTTAGGTCATCATTGGCTCAAACTCCTGAATCCCCATATCAGCTGGTCTGTGTTACTCAGTCAATCCCGGTGCCCTTATTGTTCATCCAAGTCTTCTCTTAGCCGTATCCTTCGTCTCTCCCTGATCCTCCAAAGACCAATTCTCCTCCAGACCTCCCAGGAGTTCCTCCCGAGCATCATGACCTGGCTCTTCCTCATTCCACCTTAATCGTCCTTATGACTGCTTCATCTACCTCCTTCTTGGTAGGAGCCTCAGTCTGGGCAAGAAGCTATGGAAAAATTAACCTCTTCATCCCTTAATGCGTGCATAACTGTATATGAACAGAGAAGCTAATCAGATGGCAAGCTCCATCCGTGCGTATCCTTCTAGTTCTTTAACAAAAATGTGAAATAATCTTTATGAAGAATCTTTAAAATGAAAAAAAAAAAATTTTATATAGAATGTGTTAGTAAGTTACTAATATGACAGATTTGCGGCATGAGCTTTAATTATGTTCTTTTTTGTCTGGGAGACTTTATGTTTGAATTTATGTTTGAAGCTTATCTTCAACTTTTCTATTCTACAAACATTCAATTTATTGCACAGTATTTCACGCATGGACAATGATGGGAATCTGCCTTCTGCTGTTTTGGGTTTGGATTTTGTCAGCCTGATTGCTTTCGCATGAAAGCAAAATCTAAATATTCTTTAGAGGCGATGTGGCTCAATCGTTTCCTTACTTTATGCTTAAAAATATGCAGTTGCACCATGTGCTCTGATTTAAAATAGGAGAAAAACTGGGCCATCGTTTTCCTTACTTGAATTTATTTTGTTTTTCTTTTTCTTTTTTTTTTTACATTGATGGGGTTATTGCTTTAGTCACTTTATCCCCATTTGCAAATCTTTTTGTGGCATAATATTCAAAATATAAAGGATTGGATTGATTTTTTTCATGACTTCAGAATTTATTTTTAACAAAATTTAATAATGACGCTCTTTTTAACTGTAAATGTTTAAATTGTGTAGGTGCTTAAAATGTTTCTGTTGATGCTGGGAGTTTTGTGTTGAGAAAATGTTGATTTGATCCTTTCTGCAGGTTGAGAGTGGCTACAGCAATAAACTAGACTCATAAATAACAGCAAAACATGGCCTCACGGGGTCAAGGGTCAACGGAAACGCACTCAGAACATTTAATTTCCTATTGCAGCATAAATCAAGAGCCTTTCTTTCCTCCTCCTTTCCAACAACGCATTGGATCCGCTTGTGGCAGGGAGCTCCGTGAGAAACTCTATGTTGGGTTCAAAGGAGAGAGAAGTCTAAAGGCTGTTTTCCCCACAGGGATGGGAGCCTCGAGAACACCGAGTCCACTCTCAGTTTCACCTGAGGAGATTTAATAGAGCCCCCCTGAAATCCTTCCATGCATCAGCCAGGCTGACCTGGAACTGAGCTCCAGGCTGGGAAATAAAACGGGGATGAGGTTAAATGAGAGATTTACCACACAGCTGCAGCGAGACGCAGAGAAAGAGCAAGGAGGCATCCTCACAAACAAAACAAAAAAAGTAGTTGCTGTGTTGTGCATTGTTTTGGTAATTAACAAATGTGTAAGAATTTTAAAAAATAAAAATCCAAAAAAAAGTAATTCATTCAAAATAATTGTCCTCAAACGTTTTTATGAAGGGAAAACTATAGAGAGCTCAAAAATATTTTCAGATCTTTCAACTTCTTTGAAAATGTTTCGGTGCCGACACCTTGATGACGGTTTGACAAAGTTCGGATTTATTAGTCGCCTCTTTCAGCAAAAAGTAGCGATTTACACAGAACTCTCAAAGCATCATTGGGGGTGTAAATGCTAATCATGGTCAACATGTACCAGTGGAGTTTGCAAATCAGTGGTTATACCCCAGAACATGGTTAAGATGGTCTAAGATAGAAAACCAAGCGGAGGAGCGGAGGTTTTCAGGCACAATCTGCAATTTTTCAAAAGAGTTGAGGTCGGGGTTTTGTCTCCATTCAGAAAGCTTAATGTAACTCAGTTTGAATGTGTATTTGGGATAATTGTCCTGTTGGATCTACCAACTGCTTTCAATCATCTAACACAATATATCACCTTAAAATGAAAAGAACTGGTTTAGGATGTTCAGGGACAACCCAGTTTGGACCCTGTGTGGATTACATTAAATCCACAAAGAATTCAAACCTGGACATCCAGTTGTTGGCAAAACCATAACAATGATAATCATTGCTTGTTTTATAATCATGATACTTAGAAAAATATCAAACTGCGTGCGACGTTAAAAAATTAAAAAGATTTGCAGCAGAAAGACTGGAAAATCTCCTCATGTTGTCCAAACATCTTCAGATTTCTTTCCACCCCGAAGACCTTTTAATGACATTTGAGAGATGCTTTGCTTCCTGGAACGGCTTCGATCACTTTAGTCCCAGTCAGTGAGCTGTAGATACCAGACGGTATACAGAGCAGCTGAAGTGATTGATGGATGATGAAGATTAACGGCCTCCGTGCCAATAGACTGTTGTGCAAACACAGCAGACTGCTGGAACCCTCTACACAGAAAACGTTGACCATGAATCTTCACTACCGATGTCGAACAAATTCATGCTACACAAAAACTACTCTAGCTTACTAAGATTAAATCTGTTTATTTGTCCTTCACATTTGGCTGCCTGAAACTCAGAGCTATAAAGATTAACTCACTCATTTTCTTTCATGAAGTTTTGTCAGGTTGCATCAGGTAGTCACTTTTTTTTTATTTGCAAGCGCTTGTTGGATTTGCTTGCTAACATTTCCTCCTATCCATTTGCTTTTCGAGATTATATACATAAGGTTTCTTTGACAAAAAATAAACCAAAATTGCATCAGAATAATTTCTTCCAATACTTCAATGTTCCTAAAGTTGCACATTTTAATCCTCAATATCATCCCTAAAGAGCTAAAAAAATGTTTTTGTTTCTTTCAAAGGGAAATAAAGTACTTTTTGAAGAACAGTTGGGATTAGGGCCACAATGCTGTCTTTCATAATCACTAAACCAGCCAAACATTTCAACACAAATTTAATTAATTTTTGTTTTATTTTACCTTTATGTCACCAGGAAAATCCCTTTGAGATTATAATCTATTTTACAAGACAATCCTGGCCAAGGCAGCCAGCTTTACATGAAAACATTTGACACCGTCACAAACGAAACAATGAAACATCACTCAATTCAGTCATTTACAGACAAATACCGCGATCTTTAAGAGCAAACATGAAAACATTCAGTGATAGCAGCACGTTTATGTTCAAGCTTTTCTGCAGCTGGTTCCATGCAGATGGAGCAGGAAAGTGGAAAGATTTCTTTCCAGGTTCAATTCAAAGTTTGGGCACAGAAAGTAAAACAAAGTTTATGTTCTTGCAAAGAAGAGTATAAACTCCAGTGGCTTTTCCATTTATGTAGGACAACAAATAAGACAGAAGTAGTCTAGATGTGGCCCTTATAAACAAAAGGGGCTGATTGCAGAGGACCAATAAAACAAACAATGACGTTTGAAGCCTTCTAGGCCTCTGATGAATCTTAAAGCTCCATGATAAACAGTGTCCAGTGAATGAAGACAAAAGAAGAGTATGCACGTTTTAAATGCCACCATAATTCAGCACAGACGAGATAGTTGCATCAACCATAAGAGAGACATAATCCGATCCTAAAAGAGACCTGCTAAATTAATTTCACAAACTTTTCAACATGGCAAGGAGTTGTCAATTAAAAACCCTAAATATTGATATTGTGACACTTTTTTCAAATAGTGGAATTATACAGTAGACTTGACTTAATGTGATGCGGTAATGCACATCCTTCAACTTTAACAAACATTTTTCATGTATTAGGTTACGTTCACACTGCAGGCCTTGATGCTAAATTCCGATTTTTTTGCTGAAATCTGATTTTTATGAGGTGGCCGTTCATATACTATTAAATGCGACCGTCATCGTATCTGGAAAAAAGGTTTTTGCCCAGGACCAGAGTTTGATGATGATTTGTTTTTGTTTCATTGTTTCAGATAGATGGTAGGAGAGAAAGATGAAGTAAGGCATTTAAGCCAAACAAACAAACCAAAAAAATAAATAAATCTATTAACAAAGGAGGAGGCCTCAGATTTCAGAAACATACAGTTCACCATTAAGCCTGACTGGGGTCAGTTTCAAACCAAGTCACACGTTCTTCAACATCTCCCACTTAAAACTGCACTAACCACTAGGGGTGTAACAATACATCAATCCACATCAATAGAGCTTTGAAAAATTATTAACCATCCAATTACATCAATCGATGCAAAATGAAAATATTGATCCATTTTGTCATTTTTAAGATACATCTTTATTTTGAAATTAGGGCATGAGACTTAGTGACTATAGTGAATAGGGGATCTATTATTACTATAAATATTACTATTTTGAAATTAGAAGAATTCAGTTTTTTTAAATGCCTAATACCTGTAAGAGCTTAGAAATAAAATGTTTAAAATATATTTGTTTATGTTGTATGTTTGTGCGTTAAAATCAGTGTAAATAATAATGTTAGATGGGCAGATAATAATCGCATCATATCAATCACATCGAAAAATCGTCTTTGTTATGTCGGCAAATATCGTATCATCATCCAAACAAATCGATATAACATCGTATCGTGACAAATCCAGAGATTTACACCCTCTGAAAGCAAGCCCTATTTTAAGGGGAGTCCAATCTAATTCAATTCAATTTTATTTATTTAAGCGCAAGTTCATGAAACATGTCATTTCAAGGCACTTTACAAAGTCAAGTTCAATCATATAATACAGATTGGGTCAGATTATACAGATTGGTCAAAAATGTCCTATATAAGGGAACCAGTTGATTGCATCAAAGTCCCGACAAGCAGCATTCACTCCTGGAGAAGCGTAGAGCTACAGGGAGAGTCGTCTGCATAGTCCATGGCTTTGCAGCAATCCCTCATACTGAGAAAGCATGAAGCGACAGTGGGGAAAAAAACTCCCCATTAACGGGAAGGAAAACCTCCAGCAGAACCAGAACCGGGCTCAGTATGAACGGTAATCTGCCTCGACCGACTGGAGGTTACAGAAGACAGAGCAGAGACACAACAAGAGAGACAAAAAAGCACAGAAGCACACATTGATCCAGTAATCTGTTCTACATTAGATGGTAATAGCGGGTGATCTGTCTTCTCTGGATGATGTCACAGCTAACAGAACGCCAGACCAGGTGTACCTTCTATCAAGAGAAAAAGAGAGAGAAAAATCTGCATGTGAATCAAAACTCAAACTGCTTAACCCTGGAACTTCTCCCTCATTAGCTTTGACTTGAGAAAGTCAGTTGTTGTTGTTTTTGAACTTTTTTGAACTATTTCACTTTTTTGAAACTATTTCACTCCACAGACATGCAGTTTATCTATTGCAGGAAAGCTCTCTACTTTTGTTTGCCTCTGTTTTACAGTTTCGTCCCCTGCAGCGGCACACTTTGTCCTGCAAACTGCATCATCTCATACCGCAAAAATGTTAACAGTAACTAAGGCTCAGCCAGCGGGCAATTAACCCAAGAGGGCAGTTGGTGTTTTTCTTTTTTTTCTTTTTTTTTCGGCACTAATACCGACACTCTCTGCAGAGCCACACAGGGACATATCAGTACCGGATCAAGTCAAGCGGAGGCCGGATATTGCGAGACGTCTGCGCCTAGTGGTTTGGGCGGTCCGCAGAGAGTGCTTCCATTTCCTCTCTGACTGACCTACTCCACTCTGAATGCGGGGCACTTTTCTAACTCTGACACATTCTCTCCTCAATCCTGGCCAAATGCCACACAAGCCCAGGGGCTGTGCCTATAGAAACACCTTCCCACTGAATACATTATCTTTTACACAGTGAAAGACAGATGCACTACCATGTAGAGCGCGTTGGTATGCAGGGCCCATCCTCCTTGATGGGTATTTTTGTGCAGCGGACCTTGGAAGAGGGATTCAGTCTCTGTCAGCCGCATAATGATGTTGGAGGGGGGGGAAAAAAACATTGTCAAACCACTTTAAAAATGCTTGGAGCTGCACTATAGATTGAACGTTGCTTGTAAAACGTGTTAGTGGCTTCAGAGCAGTAAAAGGTAATGGATGGCACAGAAAGAAATTAAGTCATGGTTGGATATGAGTTTAGCTCTTAGGCCAAATATTCAGAGCATTTTTTTTTTTGGTTCACTGGAAGAAACAAACAATATATATATAATTATCAAATTTATTTAATTCATTTTCCAAAACTGAAAACGCGGTTACTAAAAGCACATACGTTCACTTTTCTTCTGTGTTCATTTTGGTTATTTTTCATTCAAGGACCGACGCTAAGACACATGTACAAAAACAGTGGAAGAAAACAAAAGAGATTATAAGGCAAAGAGTGACGGCGCTACATGATTAAAACAGAACTCTGCCATCAATGCAAAACATTACAGCCACCAAAAGCAAAAGTTGTGAAGTCTCCATTTCTAAACTGATGACGTCTGGAGAACGGTAGCTTAGAGATCTAACAAACCATTTCCCTCCAGAGGGCTTTGAATGCTCTCTCCTCCAAGCAAACTCATCTGCAGTGATTAAGCAGATCTTTTATTTATTTATTTATTTATTTATTTTTGCTCTGCATAGCAGGCCTTGTTCTACTTGAGAATGTTTAACTCAACACTTAATGCTGTGTTGCTGTCAAAATGTTGTCGATTTAAATGATCAACAAACAGCAGCAGATTTTTATTTTCTCAGTGGACATAAAAAGTAAGAAATGCTGTAAAAAAAAAAAAAAGGCTTAGCTGTAGCATGAACAGTGTGGTGTTCTTATGAGGTTTGCCTCGTTCCTTTACGTAAATCCAGAATATGAATTGTTACATAAACCCGGGGTCAAAGTTTTTTTTCTTCAATGTAAATGATGATAAATAACTCCTCTCCTGTTTGACTATGTGGAGCTAATCCGCATTTCCTACACAGATGATCTTCGCTGCAGAAGCGCTTATTCCATCTTCTCCTTATCCGTCCTGCAACCACTTTTTTGTGAAGATAACAATCCATACTGCAAATACAGTGAGAGATTTGCAGACACTTTGTCATCATGGAAAATACTTGTGGTTTATGGGGCATTATTCAAAAGGCTCTTGTGTCAAGGGCTTTTAAAAATGACTTGCTTTGAAGAACCAGTGGAAAGGGAGATTGTGATTTATTTTGTTTTGTACTTTCAAGATATTGTTCGTTTGGCTCTAAATTATGGTGACATATTAAACCATACTAACAGAAAAAGTGGGAGCTTGCTGCTTTCAGGCTTGTTAACGCAGATGGGACTAAACATAACAACAATATTCTCATTATGAGATTATTATTATTCAAGGACAAAGGGATATTTACAGCTTAAATGTTCAGCAAAGTAATTCATCTTTTCTCTGCTTTTGTTAACAATAAAGACCGCACCATAGTTGTTTTATTTTATTTTGGGCTTTATTGATTCTCATACCGCATAAACTAACCAGGGACCTTAGAGTTTTGTTTCTGAGGGCTCCAAATGGTGGTCATTTAATTGACCCGTACACTGTGGGATGGAGTCTGCCAAGCTCTCAAGACAAAGCATAATAACATGCAAAAACTGAATAGTTATAGTGACAAATCATTTGTATGTGGCGTGCAATAATAAATAAATTGTCTCTCCACTGGACCAACTCAAGCCACAGCAGCGGTTACTGACTATGATTAAAGGTGCAATGCTGAAATAAATGCCCTTTTTAATGAGGTATTACTAGTTTTATTCCTGTCTGAACAGTTAAACGCAAAGTTTAACTGCTTTTACTTTTCTTTCTTTAAAAAAAAACTTAATTCTCAAGATAAATGTGTATGTTAGCAGTATCCTTGTTAATTAATTGGACAAAATATTACAGCAGATGCACGAGGTTCTCTAAATTGTCTAGTTATAAAAAATAAATAAAAAAACTGTATGAGCCAACCAAATTGTTCTTAGATTTTAAAATCAGTTTTGCTCTGAAATGATTACACAGGAATCTTAGCCCTGAATTGGACTCTGATATATATTCACAGTTATCAAAATTTCACAAGGACTGACGATAATAGCCCAGAGTGAACATTTCTACATTTAAACCTTTATCCATTCACTTGACAGATCTAAACGGTTGCGTTCATGTGTATACCACTGTTTTAGGGTGAAACAAAAGTAACAAAACTGCTGAGTTGGTTTCGGTGTAAAACCCTCAGGATTGCTGCTGCAGCGAAGTTATTTGATGTTACGGATCCGGCGCTGTAATAGGTTCATGCTTGGGGCTGCAAACCCTCATTATTCCCCCTAACCTTCATATAACACTTTAGAAGACATTTCCAGGGTTGTTATGCAGATGAAACATCTTGCCTATGTGACAGACCTTATCTGTGAGAGGCAAAATTTTCTAATGATGCTCTGTTCATGTCTTCCCTCCGCTCTTCCTGCCTGCCTTTGTTCGAACCTCGTTCAGTAAACGCGTTGGAGACTCCGACCGGTCAATAACTCTGAGCGACAGCTCATCAGCCGCCAAACTGAAAGTACAAACCGCCTCTTTACTGACAGGTCACACTCTTGCACTGTGTTCCCTGAATACCCAAACCCTGGTCCTAATTACATGCATAGCCGGGGATTAGTTTGTCAAAGGAGGCTACGATCCAGCAGGAGACAAATTACTATCAGTAAAACACGTGTATGCGGAGAGATTTCCATGACTGACCTCCAGGTCTTCACTTAAAGCGTTAAATTGGTCTGTCTTGTTTCTGTCACACTCCCAACGTATTTCGCCTCCAATAATTGCAACTGTGGTAATAATCTGCACACTTTGCAGCACTGATCTTTCAGCTCACACCACGTTAGTGTAATTCCATACTCTGGTAAAATGCCAGCTGGCTACCAGGATGGTCAGAGGGAAATTTAAGTGGGAGAATCCAACTTTGTGCATCAGAACCTGTTCTATGACAAGTTATACCCCTCATACTTCCCAAAGATCAGTATTTTCTAGTGCTGTTGGAGTTTCCGGTATCGACCAATCATGTTTGAGTAGGTATTGGCCTCATGCTGCTTAAATGTGGAGCAAATCAGGTCAGTATATAATGTAAATACAATTATGAAGCTACATATCAAAGCTATTTAGCATTACCTTTTAAAGTCTTGATATATTTGTTTATCAGTCTCTCAGTTGTTAAGGCTTCTAACCCTGCTGGGTAGCAGGCCTGATATAGTAAATATGTCAATATACAGGGTTCCTACAAATTTTACATTCTAAAATTTCCCATACCTCTTTGGATTCTGTTTTCTTATTTTAGTTTCCATTAGATGTTGTGCCATAATTGCCATTGTAATAGTAAATATTCACCAAACTTGGTTTCATTAGCTGTCCCCCCCCCCCCAAAAGTTGAAGCAGGATTCTTATTGAGTGGTAAAACGCTACTTCTCTTATTTTTAACATCCAGACAAACTTTGATCATCACAGCAATCTCCCAAAAAATGTATGCTTTGTTTATGCCTCTAAAATGACAACCAGTTCAAGAACTTTGGGTTTACTTTAAAATCTAGAATCTAAAGGACATGTAAGTCAAAAAACTGCTTTGAAACAACCTTTTTTTTGGTTAACTCAATACCAAATGATCAATTTGACCAAGAAATTATTTCAATATGTCAAACTAACATTAAAGGAAAAAAAGATAAATCCTTTTTTTTTTAATATATATTTTAGAATTTCTCATTGTTTTATCCTTTAGACAATTAGACAGATAGTCCATCATTTTCAACATTTTCTGTACACAGCCTAAAGTTTTCCATACTTTTCCAAAAATTGAAAATAATCAAATCATCTTCTACGCATTTCCAGACTTTCCAAGGCTGCGTAGAAGCCGTAGACCAATTCCTCCAATGATGCACCCAGTTTGGCGAGTACCAACACCTGTAGCTGCGTCTGGATGACGGTCGCTTTCAGCGGCACTTTCATCTTTCCTGGGTATGAGGAGCTGCTCCCCCATGTTGGGGGATGAATAAACCTCCGAGACACCAACTACAGGCGTCTTTGGTCAGTAAATTCCTGATTGCGCAATAGAAATAGAGCCTAATTATACTGTCTAAATATGTAACGTAAAAAAATTGTGCTTAAATAAACACCAAGCAAATTGACAGAAGAGTTCAGATTTTTCAACTCAAGCAAAATTTCACTTTGCTCTAGTCACAGTTTTGCTTCTCTCCATAAAATTTGTGCCATTTGCATCGCTCTAAACGTCTCGTTCGCATAGAGGACTGTTAATCGGCTCCTGAACGCACCTTTATAACAGGATAACAAGTAAATCGCTCGTTCCAAACGCGGCGCTCGCTTTCGGCTGGCTAAAATATCTGTCCGCAT
Organism: Fundulus heteroclitus; assembly: GCF_011125445.2. Classification (NCBI taxonomy): domain Eukaryota; kingdom Metazoa; phylum Chordata; class Actinopteri; order Cyprinodontiformes; family Fundulidae; genus Fundulus; species Fundulus heteroclitus. The sequence goes on from NW_023396770.1 coordinate 2,859,525, forward strand.
ACACTCATACGGGGAAAAAGAAAAAGCTAAAATATACAAGATGTTTTGAGCTATTTCACATTCTTGTGTTTGATACATAATCGTATATACTTTTGAGTCATAGTTTTAGCTGCTTCACCGTGTATTAATGTGAAAAGTCATTGAATGAGAAATGAATTCAAGTCTTTCTTTATTTTAACTTGTAAAATATTTGTCAAATGGAAAAGCCATTACTCCAATGTGTTTCATAAGTTGCACTTAAGACTTTTCCTCAAATTCTTCCACATTGTCTTTTGCCAAGACCTTCAGAGTTAATGTACCAATCCGATGTAGAAGAAAAATCTTTTATGTAGATTTTATTACTCCATACCAAAGGCATGATTTATTTCAAAGCACATTTGAATTCTAGGCGACTTAATGTTCTTATCTTCTAAGTCTAGTGCTTTACAGATGCAAAAACTTTTTTTTTAGTACAACACAGAGCTGCTCCTTCATATTTCATTGTTTTATAGTGAAGCAAGAGAGTAATTCTTCACCAGTGGACAATCTGTAAGGTCATTGCATCAATTCTTGTCAGCTTAGGTAACATCATTTAGGTCCGGGCAGCGGCTGCTTTGCAGAGGGCGCTAATATGATCACAGGATGAAAATGTCACAGCAAAACCCCCAAAAATGTGCTTGTGTTTTCCCCGTTTTGTGCAGAGGAAAACAGGAAATTGGCCCAAAATATTCAAACCCTGTCTTTAGCTGTAATAAAACCTGATCATGGTGGTTTTGCTCTCACAGACATGGGTCCTTTACAAATGTGCACATCAACATTATTACAGATTTCCATGGCTTGGACACATGTAGACAGCTTTCTGTTTGCCTCCAAGTCTTTTGTCAAGAGGTTGTTATTCAATTTTGTGTGTCCTCCCCCCTCCCCCCCTCTCCAACTCCCTGATAGCACAATCTGTGGGTCATGTTTCCTCGGGGCGTTGTTAAATGGCAGTATAAATGAAAACACTCAGAATCGGAAAACAGCGGAGATTCCAAGAAATAGGAAAGATGCCAGTCTGAACAGGAGGAGGTGCCTAAGGCACCATATGTTCTAGGTGCACTGTGACTAACAGCGGCAGTTTACCACCACGGTTTATCTGCACACTAAAGTGTCTCAACCGACGAACGATACTCTGCCACTTCTCCTCGCAGACTATCTCATAGACTAATATAGAAATTGCTGCTCTTCTCCTTTGAGTTGACCTTAAATAAATTAAGGAAACATCTTCAATCACTGTCAACTACAATGTGGGGGGAATCAACACGAGTCTCAGTTGCATGTTTATGATACCCTTGGTGTTGTCCTTGAGCTTCGGTATTCATACTTAATTTAGACATTCGTGCATGCAACGTCTTTATCTAATTAGTGGGCAAAGTTTTAATTTGGTAGACCTCCACCTCATTATCTAGTCATAGCCTTTTGGAGGTAATAGATTTGAAAGAAACAGAAAACCCTTTACACCCTCCTCCACAAGGGGAGCCGATTAAATAACTTGAAAAATGTGGGTGCCTGTGGGACTTTGACCCATTGCTCCGGTTTCCTGCCGCAGTCCCAAAACCACGGCAATAATCGGTGCTCCTATATTAGGTATTCAAGAAAGAAACGGTTGTACTTCTTTGTCTCTGGCATGTGACAAACTGCTATTTAATGGGGGCAGGAATCTATCTCCCTGTGACTAATTAAAACAGGTGATGTGCTGTAGTCAATGCATGGATAGCAATAAAAGACGCTAATGGAATCCCAGAAATATCAGATTTGTCCTTTTGGTAAACTGAAACAGGTTTCAGGAAGATACCCTAAGAGCAGAAGTGTATTATTTGATTAGTGTTAGGCACACGTTTTACTGGTTTCCATTTCTTTGGGCCCTTCACACTGGGCTTTGACTACAGCTGTTCAAACACGCTTGGATTACAACACATTTGGAAAACCTTGTGCCAGTCTGCAGGTCATCACGACTCATTCAAACCTCCGACCACAATGTGGACGCAGATGTGCTGACTTTCCCAGAAACCCTTGGAGGTGTCTGCATGTCTACTATGAGTTCCAGCATTACTTTGATGTAGGAAACACCATAAAGATCTTGACAGGTGGTTAGCTGCCTGAGAGAGTGAGTAAAGTGGAGTATCTGTGCAAAGACTAATGTGTTATCAGTGTACAATATTTTTAATCTGCTGTAGCGCTCTTTACAAATATGTTAGCAAGGGCAGTGAGAAGAAATGTAAAACAAAAACAGTTTTTTTACTGATCACTGTGAGCCAATCACGGTGCATATCCAAGTTTCATGGATGCCTTTAAAGTCTCTTTCTCAAATTATGGACATAGAATTAACTAAAAGCAAGGTGAGGGCTCCAGTGCTTCAAATGTTTTTTCAGGTTTTTATTCTCCAAGTTAAGTCATCAACGCGGTCTGGAGAAATGTTGCTATTGTGGCCATTCCTGGGAAGGTTTACCACTGTTCCATGATTTCTCCATTTGTGGATACTGGCTCTCACTCTGGAGTCCCAAAGCCTTAGACTTAAGGCCCGTTTACACTACACTTTTTTAACCGAGCCGAGACCAGTCCGAGCTCGGTAACCGAGATAACTCTTGTGTGTAAACGGTCAGCAGACTGAACCAGGACCGCGCTAACGATAACCGGACCGCGCTAACTGCAGACCAGTTCATCAGTAGGTCTCGACTGGTTTTTTTTTTCTGGCCCGGTTCCCTGAGACGAGGAGCGCATGAGCAGACCGCGTCATGCCCTTACAGTCAGCTGACTGTCCGCGGGTTTCCCGGCGTGTCTCTGGCTGCAACGTCCGATTCACAACTCCATTCAGACAAAATTTTCAGACATTCATAATATACTAGCTTTCCTTACCGTGCCACACGGTTTCCAGTGATGACTTCTGCCTTATGAACCTCAGCGTCTGTTGTTGTTTCCTGCGTCTGTAAATCCTTATTAGACGTTTCATTTGTTCTTATCCACGTCCCAAAAAGCCGACTCTGTCTAACAATACATCCTGAATGTCACGGGTGCCGCCATTTTGATTTGCTCGGTCCCACCTTCAATCCCAGAGAGCGGTAGTACCGCAGATCGCCACTAGGAGGCGAGGAGCAACCAAGGAACCAAGATAACCGAGATAACTCTTGTGTGTAAACGGCTGCATTTATCTCAGTTAACTGGACCAAGCTCGGACAGGTCTCGGCATGGCTTGGTTTTTAGGTGTAGTGTAAACGGGCCTATAGCGTTGTAAGCCTTTCCAAATAATTAATGTCTATGACTTTACTTTAGGTCTGGGTCTGGGGGTATGATGAGTTGCTTTTAGATATCTTTTGGCCTGCTTATTATTACACAGGTTCTAATGAAGGAGTTTATTGTAATCAGGCCTAACGAACCTAAACCCAAAATAGCACAGTTAATTCATGTTTTGACAAAGTCAGAACATTGACAGATTTTTACATAAAATAATTAATTATTATAGGACTGCTATTTGCATTAACTTATATTATTTTTGTCTTACGTTGAAATTTGATGTTTTAAAACATATCTCTGAGGGGATAAAAATATCACAACACTCTATATGCGCAATATGGAGGTGGGTGCACATCTCTCCACCTTGGACTATAAAGGCAAATGTACCAATCACAATGTTTAAGGTTGATTTTATCAAGGTGAAAATTATGGATTGTTTGTTGCACCTGTTTGGTGAGATCCTTTTAGTTAAGCAATGTTCATAACACCATTTTATGTATGTCTATGACTCTGTTTCCTGTTGGAGAGGAACCAGTTACAATATATATGGACAGCATTGTTCAGCGGGACACACGGAGGGTATAATTCTTGGTAATTCTCTCTTCATTCAGGTGAGACGCCAGCAGGCTGGTATGTTTGGAGCATAGTGACGGAGTTTAATGCACGAATGGTGCATATAAATAGCCTGTGCTTGGTAGATTTTATCCAGTGAAGACGCAGGAAAACCTACAATACTTAGATGGTGGCGCAGCATGTTTGTATTCACAAAGAGACTGCGTATTTTTTACATTGAATTCATGACAGGGGTTACCAACATACTAGATTCAAAACAGCAAAGAAATGTGAGTATTTACCAAGATCTAGAGGCGGCCATCAAGGAAAGCGTGGTTCCACAAGCCGTGGGATATTTTACATTAAAAATGGAAAACTCTGACACAGAAATACCTGGCAGAGAAGAGAAAGCTCGGCAAAAGTGGCGGCGGTGGAAAAGATAAAACTTGTTTCAAATACTTCTCCCTCATAGACGAGATGCTCACGTGATTTTATTTGCATTTCTTATTTAATGGAAAAAACGCTATTGCGAAAATGTGTTTCATTGAAATTATCAGAATATCAGCAATGTTTTGCGCATATTTGTAATGGAAACGCAACAACTGAGACAAATTACGAATGCCTCCAAAAAGATTTTCTAAGAGGTATAGATGTTTTAGTTTGGGTCCAATGTATAACCATTTTAAAATACAAGGATGTTTATCTTCTAAAAACCCACCTATGAATAATTCTGACACACAATGGCTGGTTAATGACAATGGATATATCATGTTGTGTCAATGAATATTAGACAACTTAACAAAGAACCCATTTTAAATGATATTGTGAGGCACTCAATTAAAAGCAGCCTGTCAAACACTATTTGTTCCCTTTTTTGTACGTTTTGTTGCTTTTTTCATTTCAAAAGAGACAGAAAGTGGGATTTGAATGCAAACGCACTGTTTCCTAAAAGGTTGATAGCTGAAAACCTCCCACACATTAGATGATCAATAGGAGCATGATCTCAGGTCTCAGGTATGTGCAATGTTTGAACCTTTTTTCATTAAAAAATGACTCAGCTCTGCCTTAGATAACTTTTTTGGTTTAACCCTGAGACCTCTTTCCAATTGAAAAATATTGGTTCTTGCTACAAAGAATAAAGAAATTACACAGAAGGGTACATCATCAAGGAAAATCATTCTTACATCTGTTGTTTCATTTAATTGAACACCAGAAAATCAAGCCCTCTTACGTCTGCTTGGAATCTGCTGCAGGTTAAAGTTTTATTTTCCATTAAATATAAATGAGTTTGCTCATTTGTTCAGTGAAACACAGTTTTTAGCCTCCAAAGTAAAAAGGTTTTATGGGACTTGTAATGACCATACAGTTGGTGCAGCAAGCTCCAGTCACTCTTAACAAAGTTACAAAAATATGCCTATCAACAGTGCCGTTGTCATTTCTTGCTTCGATCTTCCCTGGAACAATACAATACTTTTGGCAATCATGCGTTTAGAGATATTAGCCTATAAGACTGCACATTAATCTGTGTGATGAAGTGTGGAGGCCCCACGTCTGATTCTACACCATCAACCCGACGAGCGTGAAAACCCTGTCGAAGGCAGAGGCCTGAAGCTCTCACCATGACGGACAGCTCTACGGCCATTATGACAAAGCAGTTACATGAACCGACTCGGCCAGGGAAACTTGGAGAGGCGCACCGGCTACTTTCAGAAGGGCTTGACGTGCAAAGCGAGGGTGTCAGGGAAGAAAAAAAAATACAAAAGGCAGAATAATAATGTTCCCTCTTTTTTTACACCGTGTCTGCACCAAAGTCCAGTTCACCCGATTGTCTACGGTGCTTCTATGCTGAACATTGAAACGAGTACGGCATTATTAGAAGTTAGTCCTTGGATCTGGGAGCGTCGTTGCCCTGTGGGGAGCTTCCTCCGTTAATAGTTGGTAAAAAAAACATTGGGAGTTTGCTAATATTGTGATCAGCGCTCCTGATTACTATTAATGCCAGTTAAAGCCGAGCTCTAAGTAGAGCCATTGCTTCTCCACTTCGAAAGGAATGAGTTTAAATTGGCTCGGGCACAAAGCCTGTCGTAGTAGGCAATAAATAAGGTAATTAAAATAATAAGAGTTAATAAAGAATGAATTATTTGTCAAATTGTGCCACCAATATTTCACCAAAAAGGGCAGTACTTAAACCTATTTCCTGGTGACAGGTCACCTGACACCACATTTTAACTAAAATACGCCTGTTTTTTTGTTTTTTTTTATAATTCAGAATGTTTGAGCTTTTGGAAAAGAAAACAGACCCCCAGCAACCATAATTCCTCCACCATGTTATCACTGTACACCTGGTTGCTTTACCACACACTCGTTCTTTTGTTTTAAGCCAGACCAACCTGGAGGGAATAAGGCTGAGAAGCTCAATCTCACGTCTTCTCGCCAAAGCACAGGGTTCCAGTAAAAAGGTCAAGGAGGGTTTTCCAAAACTTTTGCAAATGCACAGCAAAGACAATTTTTCCGCCACATCACTTCCAAACATTTGGCATGTAGAGAGTGTGTGATCGTTATGAAGGAGACTTGCTGACCATGAAATGCCGCTCTTTGCTACAGTCCTGTAACCAGGAGAGTCATGGATTACTGATACGACATTACGTTAGATTCAAAAAGTTATGAAGACGATGTTAGACCTGGATCTTTCATTCCTCACCATCCTCTTGACTGTGTGTGGCTGCCAGATAAAGTTTTATATAACGTTTTGCTTCTCATAACGTAAGTTTTTTTTTTACTTTTTAATTATTGTTTTCACTGTAAATATGAGTAGAGTCAGCAAAGTTGCTATGAATCTGGCCTGTTTTCTGTCAGGCCCCTGCTTTAGGTCAATTCGTTTATTTCCTGCACCCGTAATCCTCTGACAGCGGCCCCATCTAACCACCTACCCCTGTTCTTCAGCCTTTACCGGGTCCTGACCGCTTCCTGTTGCCAGATTACCTGAAACTATGGTGTAAGTGTCCAGCGTTCTTCATCGCCAGCCTTGATTAGTTTCTGACTTTGTACTCGTCTCCAGCTGCAGTCCTTCATCTTCTGCTGTTAAATCAACAATTAGTTCCGTCTGATCCGGCTTATTTTTTGCTGAGGATTTACCCGCCTTCAACAGGTTCTGTTTATTATTAATAAGCTCCGATCATCTCAACTGGCTCCTTTTTAGAAGCGGAGAAGCAGCGGCTCAACTTGAATTGGTATTAATACTGATCCTGGTTATTATACATTTAATAGGGGCCTTTTTAAGTTTGACACCAATTCCATTTTTTTAAAAAAACAACAACAACACATCTTTAATGTGAAATTAAATAAGAACAAGAACTGATCGATCCAGAGACAGTTTTTATCCTACAGCAATAACAAAACTTAATGCACTCAAAAACAACCCATAAACCAACATGAAGGATTGCATATAAGACTGTGCATGTGTAGCTTATTTATATTTATTAGTTATTTATCAGTTATTTGTTTTATTTCTTAATTAGCACTGACAGATAAAAAAATAATTGTTCATGTGATGATGACATTGAAGATCTAATCTAATCTAATCTAACCTAATCTAATCTAAATATTTCTCTCCACCACATAAAGTTACTCAAAACTAAATGTTGGTTGAAATTAGACTGCAACAGAATATTATGGATTTGTTTTTGGACGTTTTGGCCATCTTTACCAGAAGTGGCAATAAATGAGGCGGGTGCTGCGTTCTTAAAAACTGAGACTAACCAAAAAAAATAGCATTTAATTTCAGATCCTACGTTTACATTTCTTATTTCTGTTTACATTTTTGTTAAGTCAAATATAAAGTCTGGTCTGGTCACTAAATGTGCCTCCCTGTTTGATAACGAGCGATCGGGGCTCTTCATCACATTAGAATATGAATCCTCTAATAGGTTGTTGTGGATGAATCGATAGATGCCGGCTGAACATTTCTAGCTACTCTAGTATAATTTTGACGGTCAATTCTCGGGTATGTGAAAACAAACCCGTGCAGAGAGCAACAACAATCTTAATAATTGCTGAATACTTCCATCTCGCTGTTGTATTTCGTAGATCTCCCATAGAGCACATGGGGGGAAAAGAAACTAACAGATTATTCTCATGCTCTGTTGTCTCTCTCTCTCTCTCTCTCTGGCCTATTTGGCTTTCGCTGTTATGCTCACTTGGGGCTGAACTGCTAAATCGATAAACCAATGCTACTGCTCAATAACTCAGCAGAGCCTTTTGCCTGGTGTGATAGTCTTGGTAACAAACAGCAGGTTTCTATTTAAGGAGAGCCACTTTTAAGACCCGCTCATACCATCAAGCGAATGCCTTTGGTTGGTTCCACCTCATAATGCAGTTATGCTTTGAAGCCTTGGGTGAAAGAAATATATGAATCTCACTATAATGTATACTGCACACCTTAAGGTTGCTGCAGACCGAGTTTCCCATCGTCTCTTATCTGCAAACACCTCCAAACTCTCCACACATTTATAAGCTTAGGATTTATACATTTGTTTTTCGGGAAAAGTTAGACAGAAAATAATTGTTAGGAGGGGCAGTGGGTCGCGTCATGCGTGCCCTGCAACAAAAACACATTTATTACAAACAAAACGGAAAAGGAAGCAGCAGAACCATCAACGGTTCTTGCTGTCGAACTTTTTGTTTCCAATGAGCATCGTCACATTTGGTCAGATTCTTTTCTGCTGTGCTGCAAACTATTTTTTTCCGTTTCTCATCTTTTTTGCAACGACTCAAACAACAAATTAGTTTTTGTTCTACTAAGTCGACACTTAGTTTGGTCATAAGCTTTCCGTTTCCTCTCGCTCGACGCCTCATCTCACTAATTCTGAAGCTGATTGCTTTTTTTTTTTGCGTGTGTGTTATAAATCTTTGCGCCAGGAAGATGGTTTACAGCAGAATCCAGAAAAACGGAGTCTTTTCCCATCAGGCGCGGCGTGACGTTCTGCAGCAGAGCCCATCTGGTTAGACTTAATGAGAACGCTGGTACTGAACAGACCCATTAGCTAGTCCAGGATTCCCCAATATGACTTTGTCTGGCAGAGTTCCCCCCTCACTGGCTCTAAAACTGCAGACATCTTTTGCATAAACCTTTCAGATAACTTTTCATAAGATGTTACCACCATGTTGTGCAGCCTACATTACCCTGATTCTGTGGGTCTTGGAGTTGAAATCAACTTTGCTGGGACAATGCTGACCGCATCTTTAACAGGACTATCGGCCCAATAAATAAGTGCTTTCCTGTACTTTGGGCATTAAAAACCAAGTTTCTACCGGTTGCACAGATCAAGTCTTCCAGTATAATGTTCAAATTGAAATTTGACCACATTTGGGAGTTTTTGATCATAAATATACTGTTTAAGGTCATGGCACAGCATCTCAATCAGATTCAGACTATGACAAGGCCGCCTCAAAAACCTTTGCAACAGAATCCAGCCCAAGAAACTGAGGTTTCTAAACCCTGCCTGAACTGAGTGGAAGAAGAGCGTGCAGCAGTAAGGTGGAAGACTAATCTGTGACCTTGTGCTGAAACAGGACAAGCATGTCTAAAATACTGATCTTTCCAACACTTTCATTATTGATAACTCTGAAACATTTTTTTTTTTTTTTGCTGGAGACGACCTCAAGAAGAGCACTGACTTTTGAAAGCTGCACATGTTTAAAACAGAGAGAGCCGGCTTTCAGGAACCATTTTTTTTATCATTTTATTCATGGGTGTGATTTCAATGCGCTTCCACGTATGTCCAACGGGAGCAGATGGCATTATTTGAATT